>NW_007734320.1:71488-72779 GCF_000696425.1 Galeopterus variegatus | reverse complement strand
ACATTTGTGAATTTTCTAAATTTCCTTCTGTTATTGTGGTCAGAGAACATATTTTCTATTAATTTATTTGATCTTAGTCTTCTAAAATGTTTTAAGTCTTGTTTTGTCATCAAAAAATAATATATGTATATATTTAGAATCAAGTTCCATCTAGTTGTTCCAAATCCTTTTGGAGTTTAGATTTGTTTTATGACAATATTTAAAGCTGCAGTAGAAATGAAACACAGTAGAAACATTAACTTTCAATTTAATGGTATGTTTGTAGGTATCTATTGATTTTCTACCTGAGACTATTATTTGAACAAGGCCTTTGCTCTTTAGCCATTAGATGAACAAAAGGTATTAATGGGAACAGAACCATGGAGAATTCAAGCCATAATATTTTATAGCCTCTTTCCAAATACCTTAGATCTAAGATTATTTCCAGAAATTTAAGGTGTGTCAGTTTATCAACTACATTTACAAAATGTGTTATAATAACATGTATAACTTTTAACAAATCATTCATATTTTTAAGGACAAGGACCATTATATTTCTCCAAATTGTCTTTAATTTTAGTGGAAAACAGAGCATTATTAAAATTTGAGCATTATACATGTAAAACCACTACATACTGAGGGTCCTTTTACTCAGAATAGAATAAACCTTCTTGGATGGAGTCCACAATGAAAGGTACTTATATGAACTTTTGTCTTATTATGTATTTTAGTTAGGTGTAGAAAATCATGCCCTGAAAATTCACTCAAGAAATAGATAATTTAAAAAATAACAACAAATCATAATCAGAAAATTTCCTAATATTAAAAATAATAAATCTACAGTGCTTTTTTTATGATGTGATATTCCTTGATGAAATTGTCTATGTAGAATAAAATTTAATATAATATAATTTTAGAGTCATTTTGGCCTTATGCTCATTTATACCCCTTCTTCAAGCCTTGATAGAAGACACTAAAGTAATATCTGATTTGTAAAATGGAATATTCTTGAGATGATGTTGAAGGCCTCATACTGTCTCCCATCTACCTCTCCATCCTTATCTCTTTCTACTCACTTCTCTAACAGCTGAAATTCTGTTTTCCAAGAAAGACACGTCCTGCTACAACCAGATACACTTTTTCTGTAAGAAATGTACTACCCCATCCTTTCCTTATAGAGAAGTCCTGCTCTGCTCTGAAAAGTTGCCCTTGTCGATCCCTCTCTGATTCACTCAGGAAGATGGGCTAATTCTCTCCTCTGTTCCTTCACATCCTGTCCAGACATCTATTGTAAAACTCACTGCATTACCTT
>NW_007734320.1:66570-70564 GCF_000696425.1 Galeopterus variegatus | reverse complement strand
GTTGTGGGAAAGATCCATGCCTTATTACATTTTGTATTTCCAGCATATTGAGATGTGGCACATTAAAAACAAATATACTTTGGTTGCATGAATTAATGATGGAATGTACATTTTAGTAAAATACCTATAACATATCTTAAGTTGCATTACTTTACAATGTATATAACCCCTTAACATATGATTTTATCCCAATCCTCTAAATGAAAGAGAATAAATATTATAATGCCTTATGAAACAGTAACTAAGTGGATTTTATAACTTCTGGCTCCAACTGTTCTATTCTCTATCTTTCTACACAGCTACATCTACACAAGAGTAATTTCTTAACAGGTCAATTATATACATGTCTGCATGAGTGTTAGTCTTGTGCTTTGTTCTTGGCTGTAGCACTTTATTGATATGGCTTCTGGGATAACTACCCTTTGGAAGCCTGGACATTCCTGTATTTGCCTCATTGGCCCTCTGCTCTCCTCTAAATAAGTTTAAACTTTTTTGTCTTGGTTTAGAAGCAGATTAATATAACTTGATTATAACACTGGGACAAATGATAATATCAAAATATAAGAGGATGGTTGGATTTCATTAACAAAACTGAAAAAAAAATCATTTTGGGGTTACTAGTGCTTGGGCAACCTGGCACTTGAATGTTTGATTTCTTTTGATTAGAGCCATGTCTAGACTCATCTTCACAAAGGAAAGAGTCTATGAATCTCCTCCCTCAGAGTCTACCTGGGGAAACAGAATTTGCACCCAATGCATTCTATTACTGTACCTGTGGAAACCCACTAATGGAATTACTTTTCTCCTTCTGACTTAAGGACACATACCAAGTTCTTCATTTCTGCAGTGCAGTACCCTTCCTAGAGTGAAGAGAAGCCGTGACACACCACGACTTTCTTGAGAATGGGTTTCTTTTTTTTCTTTATTTACATCAGGCTAGGAGAATAATGGGAGATGGAACTGAAGTCTATTTGTTTTATTAAATAAGGAGTCTACTTTTTGGTCAGAGGGCAATTCATTTAAAGAGGAAAAAAGAAAACACTCATATCATCTTATAATAGCAGAAAATTAGTTTTTAATCGTAATGAGACAGGTATCAAGAGATAGAAGATTTTTGGTTAGGTGATCTTTGATTCAAACAAGATATTCCTTTTGATCCATCACTGATTACTGTACAGTAAAATCAGCTTATAGATTTAATGACATAATGAACTACTTATCAACCACTTGTCTGAAGTCTATTTTCACTCTGTCCAATTAATAACTTATTTTTATGCATTTGTAAATATAATTTTATTCCTAAAAATTTACTTGAATGTAGTTTTCTATGAAATTCACTTACCATTCTAATGAAAATAATGTGCCTATGTGAAGCAACTTATAGTATGTCAGAAAAGTCATCTTGTTTTTGAAAAGAAATAATATAACACTAATAATTTAATTACATTTTTTCTATCTTATTTCAACATAAAATCAGTATTATAAGCAAAGAATACATTAATATTTGAGAAGATAAAAAAGGAAATAGAGTTCCTACAGATATTTCAAAGGTAAAGAGGGAAATATATTTAAAATCAAAATAAAGGACGATGTGATTATCTAATAATCTACAAATGATTAAGAGAGGATTCACTTTTTATGAGTTATTTTTAATGAGGACAATCAAGGGAAAATACTCACAATTAGCTAAGAGTAAAACCTTAAAAGTAGAAGCTTTAAAAACAAGCCAATAGAACCTCATAAAATGAATAGCCTCTAATAAGATAATGTAATACCCCATATTATTACCATGAATAATGCCCATATGTAATAATGATAAAAATCAAAGAAAATGAAAATGTCTTTCTATAATATTTAAACCTTTTGTACAATATTGAANAATGAACTACTTATCAACCACTTGTCTGAAGTCTATTTTCACTCTGTCCAATTAATAACTTATTTTTATGCATTTGTAAATATAATTTTATTCCTAAAAATTTACTTGAATGTAGTTTTCTATGAAATTCACTTACCATTCTAATGAAAATAATGTGCCTATGTGAAGCAACTTATAGTATGTCAGAAAAGTCATCTTGTTTTTGAAAAGAAATAATATAACACTAATAATTTAATTACATTTTTTCTATCTTATTTCAACATAAAATCAGTATTATAAGCAAAGAATACATTAATATTTGAGAAGATAAAAAAGGAAATAGAGTTCCTACAGATATTTCAAAGGTAAAGAGGGAAATATATTTAAAATCAAAATAAAGGACGATGTGATTATCTAATAATCTACAAATGATTAAGAGAGGATTCACTTTTTATGAGTTATTTTTAATGAGGACAATCAAGGGAAAATACTCACAATTAGCTAAGAGTAAAACCTTAAAAGTAGAAGCTTTAAAAACAAGCCAATAGAACCTCATAAAATGAATAGCCTCTAATAAGATAATGTAATACCCCATATTATTACCATGAATAATGCCCATATGTAATAATGATAAAAATCAAAGAAAATGAAAATGTCTTTCTATAATATTTAAACCTTTTGTACAATATTGAAGGTAAAACATTTTAAGCACAAAAATGTGTGGTACATTTTGCTGGAATTAGCTTTGCTATGCTAACCATGCGTTTGTCATCAAAGGTACCAAAGATATGGTGTATAAAAATATTTAAAACCTGTCAGAATGCTGAGTCCAGACTTTCTGAGCAAAGACAGTTTCTTACAGCCTAGAGTCCCTTCTGTCCTCTCACCCCAAACAGTTCTATGATTTCGATCTTCCCCCATTATTATCTCTATTCTTCAGCTCTCCTCTTCAATTTCTGTGTGCTTCTCCTCTCCTTGACNGATTTCGATCTTCCCCCATTATTATCTCTATTCTTCAGCTCTCCTCTTCAATTTCTGTGTGCCATACAGCTTCTCCTCTCCTTGATAGTCCAGGCTGGGGAGGATTTTTAGATATTGTATGTAGAGTGAGTAGCCACCTAGGTTTGCCTAAGATGTTCCCAGTTTTAGCAATGAAAGTCCTGTGTCTTAGAACATCCTCCATCCCAGGCAAACCAGAAGCGTTGGTCATCCTACCTGTACTGTCTACATCATAGCCTCTGGGGTAAGTCTAAAATAGGGCAGAATTGGCATCCAGGTAAGTCAAAGCAGAAAGAGAGAGGGAGTGAGTCTGAGGAAGTCCACCTCTACCCGCTCCCTTCTCTTCAGTTTCTGTGAGGTAGGAAATGAATCAAAATATTTCCCATGGCCACAACAAAGAAAGCCAAGGACTCAGGACCATTGGGTCCTGCCAAGGACTTGTGTGGAATAGTCTTGAATTTCAAGAGATCAACAAACAGTGCTTTTAATTGTGGCTTGTCCTTAGAGGTGATGAGTAGGTCAAGGGCACAGTGCATTCACAGGGCCAAGAGGAGGGTTCACACCAGCCATGGAGGCTTCAGTGGGAACCCTGTCAGGTCAGAGGCTGACACTCAGAGAACTGGTGAGGCGAGACGTATTGACAGAGACTGGTGGACCTATGAGGAATAGAGGACACTTCAGAACCCAGCCATCCTCTCTAATTCTTTGATGTAACTTCCTGAGAGGAGGAGCAGAGAAGGAGGAAGAGAAGCATCTTTTCAACAATATTTTACTAAAAGACTACTTTAAAATGAGAAATAAATTACTAAGCATTCTTCTGTCACATTTTTCTACCATCGGTGGATTTGAGGGTTTCCTGACTCTATTTGAATTCAGTCAGAGGTATCTGCACAAGTGAGCTAAGACCATCAAACTCAAAGCCATTGCATTTTTTTTCCAGTAAATAAAAAGCTCAAGGCTCAGAAGAGATTCATATGGAGCAGTAAAGAATGAAAAGATGCTACCTTCCTCAGTCAAGTGTAGAGAATCAGGCTGGCTGAAGATCAACCCCAAACGTGATTATCACTTAGAACTTACTTAAAACTGTCCTTGTCAGGCTGGCCCGGTGGCGCACTGCTACAGTGCGCTGCTTGGGAG
>NW_007734320.1:55617-65766 GCF_000696425.1 Galeopterus variegatus | reverse complement strand
GCACACCGAGGGTTGCGATCCCGTTGCCGGTCCCGGTCCGGTACAGGCGCGACACTGAGGGTTGCGATCTGTTGCCGGACACGAAAAAAGACAAAAAAAAAACAAAACTGTCCTTGTCCTGGAAACTGACTCAGTTTCTCTATGTTTGTTTCCCCATCCATAAGTAGGAGATAATAGTAAAAATGCCTATGCCTTCACAAGGTTTTTGTGAGAATTACCAGAGACAGTATATCTGTTTGGTATATATTAAGTGCTTGGCAGAAAATAATTATTAATGCTGTTACTATTAGTATTACTTTAATTTCTTCAAGAGCTATAAAGCAAATAGAAAAGGTAAGCACAGATATACCTAGTATTTCATCTTCTCCCACTTATAATATGACTTACAGATAAAATGTATATGAACATGTAAAAATTGCCTTTTGGAGAGGGGTGTGCAGAGAAAGAAGAAATGTTGGTCAAAGGGTGTAAAGTTTCAGTTAGAGAGAAGAAATGATTTCTGATGATCTGTTGCACGGTAAGGTGAGTATAGTTAGTAAAAATGTACTGTATATTTCAAAATTGCTAAAAGAGTGGATTTTAAATGTTCCCACCACAAAGAAATAAGTATGTGAGGGGATGGATATGTTAATTGGCCTGATTTGCTCATTCCACAATGTAAGCATGGATTGAAACATCATATTGTACCTCATAAATATATAAAATTTTTGTCAGTTAAAAACAAAAATAAAATAAAAATGCCTTTGTAATGATTGTGATGAGTGACAGCTGAAAACAAAAGAAAAATTAATGAAAGCCCTCATACAGCAAGTTTCAGAAAGCAAAGGCTCACTTGTCTCTGCACTGTACGCACAATAGGGACACTATTTGCGGGTGACCTGCACGGCCATCTGCTAGAGTGTGATCTTAAATCATGGTGTCCCTGAAAATCCACGAGTTGGAGCAGACACCAACTGCTTGTACTATTTCTCTAAAGGGCAATGTGAGATGATATAATAGGGAGTCTGGGCTTGTTCCAGTGCCTCTGTTGAGAGTAAGACATATTCATTTCTCCAGACGATTCATTCTCTCTCTTCTTGTTATATTTCTTGCTTTCCCCACATAGAAAGAAGCAGACATATATGCACATAGTTCCAAAGGTAAATATGCAAGAATTTTCATATGTTTAAGAATATACACACACATTCATGTGCACATCTCTTTGTAGAAAGAAAAGTGTTTAATATCTATTTGGCACCTTGAGTCCTTTTCTTTGCAAGAGTGATTATACTGTTTTGTACACCACTGCTTTATTGTCTTGAAAAAAAAACATGTATTTATAGCGTATTGATTTTCATAAATATGTCTCTAGTCTACTTTAGGTTTGATTGCTCTAGTTTCAAAATAAAATGTATTTCATAAAATTATCTGTAGAGTATCACATTAGAAATAAATTCCCTGTAGAAGTATATTAATAAATTAATTGAAAATAGCTTGTTGCCAAACCCAATTCTCTAAATAGGAATTGTGAGCACAGTATGAAACAGGGCACTGGATTGCTTACCATGTTATTCTTTAACAAATCTTCAGGGCTTCTTTTACTTTGAAGGAAAAATAAAACAAAACAAAACATATTTGATCTACTGTTACAGTGTACCACAAGAATAAATTTGAAAGCAATGAAGTTGGACTTTAAATAAATATCTTTATGGCTATATTTCAAATTTAATCAATTATGAGAGTATTTAGCACTATGCCTTCAGTTCTACTTCCATGAGTCATTGGCCTTCTATTTTCAAATAATTATGGCCAGAAAATATTAGCTAATCTAAGCAAAAAAAAAAAAAAAAAAAAAAAAAAAAAAAAAATATATATATATATATATATATATATCTTAACTTTTTGTAGAAAAAAATTGTATCACTTTTTTTTTTAATCTGAATGTAAGTCTAGCACAAATTCAAGCATTCTAGAAGGGTAAAAGATAAGAGGTTAAACCCCCAACCCCTCCTCTCCAATCCTAGTACCTTAGGTTTAGGTTACCATCAAGTTTTATGTGTATGTTTGCTTGCCGTCCTTCTTTCCTTCCCTTCCTTCCTTCCTCTCTTCCTCTTTCCTTCCTTCTTTCTTCCTACTTATTTATTTTTTCATGAAAAGATATCCAAGAAACTATTCATTGTGCTTATCTCATAGGCACCTTCATACTTACCCTTCCTCTAAAAAACAAATTTGAGGACATTTCACAGATAAACTTCAAGTAAAACATATGCATTATTTTTTATGTGCAATATGTTCTACTTAATCCTTTGAACAAAATTTGAATATTTTATTATTTTGTAACCATAATCAATTTGAGTTGCTTCTCACTTTAAAAAATGGCTGAGTCAGTCAGACAAAGAAAAAAATTATTCGCAGAGAAAAAGTATATGTTCAGTGAAGTAGAAGGAAAGCTAAAAAACAGTCAAAAATTTTTAAAGTCTATAGGTTTTTCAAAACTCTCTATAAATGAATAAAAACAATTTGAAATTACGTATGTGTTAATATCACTGAGGTAAGAAGAGATACACTTTATATTCACATGAGCTGCAAATATTTTTTACTCCAAAATCAAATAAAAGTAAAATTGTATTCATTGATGGGTAAAGTATCATTTGAAGCAATTTAATATTTTCTTTTATTAATATAAAATAAAGTTTAAATTAGCATAGCAGAATAAAAATACAAAAATAGCAATGTTATTCAATAACAAAATAATGTTATTATTTTATTCATATATTTAATATAGATATGTTAGAACAATAATACAGTAGAAATATAATTTAGAAATATTTTTTTCTATCAATTCCATTAAAATTCTGCAAAGCATTTCTTAAAAGTAAAATTAAAAATTTCACTTTATTTTTGAAATGGAATACTATAAAACCTATAATGATGATAATTTTTAATAATGCCTTTATGTATGCTTACCAACATGAAATGGGCAGAAATGGGGAAACTGAATTCTGTTTTATCAACAATTTAGAATAGCTGAAGCAGAGCCTGATGGTATGCTTGGGTCCTCTTGAAAGGTAGATTACCTTTTTGGTCTTTGTAAAAAATTGTTGGCAAGGAATTCATTCTATAGGGGTCACCAATATGAACCGTTTCCTTTAAATTTGTTCTTGTTTATATCAGAAAGTTTTATTATAACTTCAGGGTAGCTCGCTGATATATTGATCAGAATATCTTCAAATGAATATGCAAACATAATGTAAGTTCTTTGGTAATAAAGGTTCAGAAGTAAAAGTTTCTCTGTGAGATGGTTTGGAGTTTGAGGACAGTCAGCATGCCGTGAACTACTTCAATGAGAAAAGCCTCGACTGCTGGATATTCTTTACCACCAACAGGTATGCTGTTCATGATCATATCTTTTCCCTTGCCATTATTCATATCTGTGAATCTGATTAAAATTGCATAGAAGGAGTCAGGAGATCATGAGAGATTTTTGAGGGCAGTGGTAAGGAAGAGCCCACATATCTTATACTAATGATGGTGGCAGGAAAGAGTGTTGCCAAGAGTGTGTATAGATTGAGCTGGCTTTGTCCAGTTCACCTAGTGGTTTGCTGACTGCACACCCAGCTAATGCCAGATAGTTGCTTTGATGTTACTACAAAATAGATCTAATTCTGCAAGAAGAATATAAGAACTTACATTACTTTCTTGTCACACTCAATGTGAAAATTACATACGTTAATGGGACATCGAATAAACAAGGTGTGCTTCATTCTATTATTGCAGGGATGAATAATTTCTTTTCAGGTTTTTAAATGTTTTGCAGCTACCAAATGAATTGTGGGTTTTGGGTTAATGGTTGATTGGTTATTCTAAGGCAAGCATTCTTAACAGAGGCTGTATCACTCCTAAGGAGATGAAAATTGGTTCTTGGGGGCTGAAAAATTATTACATATTACAAAGACCTATGGCCTTCCAAAGCATAACACAAAACCCTACTTGACAAAAAATCTTTCTCCTTAGAATTTTATTTATTGTGGGACACTGAAGTTAGGAAAAACAGAAAAAAAAAAAAAAGTCTAGGAAGTTTCCTTAGTCGGCTGATAATAAAAAAATAAGAAACATTTTTCTAGAGCAGGTTTTCTTTTTTCTTGCTTTTGATTTCCATATTTATACCTAATAGTGACTATACAAGGTATGAGTGGTTACCTCAGTATTACAAATAAAGGACAAAAGGACCAGAGAGGCCAGATGACCTGTCCAAGGTCACATGGCTAGTAAGTGCTGGAGCTAAGAATTGAACTCCACCCTCAGTCTTTAGCAATGAATGAATCTTCCTTTTACATCAGCATCAGAGGGCATTATGGCTGGTTGAATTGCTAGAGTCTGAAAACTACAAAGTATGAACTCAAAAGTGCTGGTAACTAATCAGTTACTAAGGTAATCTTTTACTCACTGTTTTTCTTCTAGCCACCAGAGGACCTCCTCATGTGCTATTGTATCTACTTAAGAGCACTGTTCCCTCAAGTTATTTAAGGAGGAGACCTGTTTCTCTGAATCGATAGAGGGCGGCAGAGAACAGCAAAAGAAAGTTTACTTTCAAATTTTGTCTTTAAAAACCTACCTGTTTCTCTGAATGGATAGAGGGCGGCAGAGAACAGCAAAAGAAAGTTTACTTTCAAATTTTGTCTTTAAAAACCTTCGGCTCCCTTAACTCCCCGTTCTTCTTGGTAACTCTTCCATCCTCACCTTTGCGTATTGTAAATCCAAGAAACACTGGTCTTGGTGGCCACCAGCCACTGTATTGCATCAGTGTGGAAGAGGGAGGGTTGAGAAGCTTTGGATTCAAATCCAAAACTCACATTCTCTACCTAGGTGCAATGGGATTATACGTTAAATAGATTGAGATTGGTTCTGTCCAAAGGCAAATATATTGTTTACCAAGATCAAAATTTAATAGGTAAATGCCAAGACTTTCTAACTCTAAATCACTGCACACAGCTTAATGACAGTAACCTATTGCTTTTATGAAATTTCTTAGTGAGGGAGACTTAAATGCAAATATATCAAGTCTTTCTGCCTGCTCCTGCCTCTCTCTCAATGCACACGATGTCAATTTGCTTATGTCAAGTGTTTAGTAAAAGATCAAATGGTTATGATCCTTTTCATATAGCCATAACTGTGTTCCAAGTTTCAGAGTATATTCAGAATAAAGGAAAATGGGATCATAAAATCAAGTTTTTTGTTTTTGTTTTTAACTGCAATGATCCCGATTTTTACTTGATTATTTGTTTAATCATTCACTCACTCAGGTAACATTCTTCTTTAGAACCTCTTCGGCCCTGGAACAACAGTTAGAAATTAGAACTAAAGTTGTAAAACAAGATATAGTTTGCCTACCTGTGTAGCAACTAATTGAGTGAATATAGACAATAGACTATAGCACATGACTAACCAGGTAATTTAAACATAGTTTGATAAATGCTAAGATGGAAAAGAGCAAGGTAAGATTGGATCCTCTAAAAAATATGTTCAGCCTGGTCCTCCAGAATCAGAAAAAGCTGACTGAAGGAGACAGGAAGTGGAGGTAGGAAGGATAAATAGAAGGTATCCAACTAAGGACAGGAATAAAATGTGTCAAACCAAGGGACCAACATAGAAGAATAGTAAAGAGAGCAAAAAAGATCAAAGCAAGTTTAAGGAACAAAGAATATTAAAGGAAAGCTGAACTAGTTTTATTACAACTATATACAGTTTTTAAATGTAAGACTCTGTCTTAGATTGCATATAAAATATTTATGTACATATATTTGTATATACATATTACATGTACGTATTAATTAATTTATGTACTGTTGGTGAGAAAATAATTTTCTTCACTTTTACCCTTTTATTCCTTCACATAAATTTCACAGTGACTTTGACAACAGAAACTGCCTCGATAACTTGATCTTTGTTGTACTACCAGTAGATTCTATAAATATTTTGTTAAAAGCAAGAATTAGGAAAGCATATAGTTGAGCTTTGAGAGATTGCTATGGATCAGGCCCTATAGACATTTTCTCCTGGATACCTTTCAAACAATTATACAAGCATATTTTATATGAAAGGAGAGGCAGATACAAACACAGATAGAAATACATTTAAATAAATTAAAAGTCATTATTTTTAAAGAGATTATATTAAATGCTAGTTATTTTCATTGTCCACTGATAAAAAGAGCATATGTTGAAAGCTATAGAGGCATATTTATCACTGTTTCAAACAGTTGCAGATAGAAAAGTCAGAAAAGCTATTCTCAGAGTATTTGTTTTATTACTACTTGTTTTTATAACATTTTAGTTTCTACAGGGGAAAAAAAATCCCCAAGGTATTTATCCCACAGGAAAAAATAGATTAATTTACTAGTAAAGTTGAATAGAAATTGTAAGTGTATTGACGCATAACAGTGTCCAGTGCTTCTGAGGTCCATTGTTTCAGTAAGTTTATTTAAAACACTATCTTGAAAACTAGATGGTGTGCTATGGTAGGTGAGTATGAGAAGACATTGGAGGTAAACAACACCATGATCAGATTCAAAATGCTATTTAAAACATACATCTCTAAATGAATTAGTAGTAGTAGTATTTATGAAGGAAGTCTCAAATGAACTTTTTTATTTATAAACATGACTTTTTGTTTGTATAAAACATTTTTTAAAAACTGAAGTCAGTGACATTAGAACCTGCAATACCACCAATAACATTAAGACTACTTTTTTGTTCATAGGATAATTCCTTTTAAGGCACAGCAGAAGATTACTTAGACTTGAATTTGTACATCCTGAGAAATCCATAATTATTGACATGACCAAATACTGCAAAAGAGGGGCATGGTAATATATTGCAATTCAAATATCTTCAAATGGTCAAATCTAATAGTTTCAATCAAGCTCTTGTCTATTTGAATTTTCCCTGATAGTTAACGCTGATGAGCATCCCTCCTCCCCTTCTGTAACTCCTATTCTTTTGACTCCAGGACATCACTCTTTTTATATTCTTATTTGATTTTATAACGGTTCAAATTTCTTCACTTTTATTTTGCTATACAATATACATAAAACATTCCTCAAATTTTTGAAATCTATTTGCATTTAGTATTTATTTATGTTTTTAAATTACTTATATATCTATAGTTAGGTACACCTTCTCATTACTAATATTTACCTGTGATTCTCCTTTCTCTGAATTGCCAGACATATGCCTGTTCCCTGAGACTTTTCAAAGAACTATATTGTGTTTTTGTTAATCAAATTTACAGTTTTGTCTTACTTTACTTGTTTCTTTTGCTGTGTTATATCATATTAATTTTGATTTCTATCCTGCATAAGGCTTCCCTCAACTTATTTTGGAATTATTATTTTTTCCCCTTAGCTTACCTATATTAATTCATTCATTTTAAATTAATATTACATTCTACTAGATATATTTTTCTTTGAACACATTTTTCTTCGTATTGCTTTGTCTTCAACCCAGTTTTTAGTGTATAGTGCCTTATTGCAATTAATCTCTAAATAGTTTCTAATTTCTGTTTTGATTTCATTTTTATCCTTGGAACGCTACTAGTTTTTTTTTTTTTTTCATTTTAGTTAATCATTTCATTTTGTATTATATTGTGGCCAGTAAATATGCTCCAAAAGATTTTTGTTCTACAGAATTAATAACTGTTTTGTGCTTTCATACATAGTCATTTTGCTCTGAGTTCATAAATGTCTTAAAAGAAGGCTAATTTCTGTCTGCTGTATGCAATATTCTAAGTGTAAAAGCAAGTTATCTCGTTGCATTATGCAAATACTCTATATCTTTTATATTGTGAGAAAAGCTCCTATTGGATTGTATTTTTAAACATTTTTATTTCTGATTTAAATAGACACTGCTTTATTATTTTTCAATACATTAATGTAATAGGAAACATTTAGTTTCATTTAATAGATTTTTACATAAAATTCTGCTTTGCTCTTGTGAGCAATTTCCTGTTATTCCTTTAACCAATGATTAATTTTATACCAATATCTTTTTCATTTAGTTTATTGAAAATGATATGTAGGGCCGGCCCCATGGTGCACTCAGGTGAGTGCCGCGCTTGGGAGCACAGCGGCGCTCCCGCTGCGGGTTCGGATCCTATATAAGGATGGCTGGTGCGCTCACTGGCTGAGCACGGTGCGGGCGACACCAAGCCAAGGGTTGCATCCCCTTACCGGTCACAAAAAATGACAAAAAAAAAAATGATATGTAGTTTAATTTTGTTTTATATACCAGCCTAATCTAATTCTTATTATGACAAAAAAAAAAAAATGATATGTAGTTTAATTTTGTTTTATATACCAGCCTAATCTAATTCTTATTATTAAAACATATTTTTTATTTCAAGTAATCAATTTTGGTATAGACTCTCATGTATTCTTTCCTGTGTCATCTATCTTGTTTATCACTATTTTCTCTTTCTATGTTGGTAGCTTTTCAAAAAGTTTGTGAATATGGTTGTCGAATTCATTTTGAAGGTAGATTATCTTTAATCTTCCCAACAACCATTGAATATATACATTATTTTGCCCATTTTATTTTATTTTTATTTTTTTTTCCCTTTTTGTCTTTTTTTCGTGACCGGTAATGGGATCGCTACCCTTGGTGTCGCGCCCGCACCGCGCTCAACCAGTGAGCAGACCGGTCTCTATATGGGATCCGAACCCTCGGCGGGAGCACCACCACGCTCCCAATCGCCGCACTCTACCGAGTGCACCACCGGGCCGGCCCCTATTTTGCCCATTTTATAAAATAGAATACTGAAGCTCAGAGAAATTAATAACTTGCTTTGAGTGATTCAGCTTCTAAGTGGAAGAGTTGGGATTTGAGCCAAGATCTAACGTACATCCTATTGCCTCATGATAATTTTATTAGGATAACACCAAGTCAAAATGGCACCACGTATGCAGACTTAATGGAAGGAAAATGAGAAATCACATAATCTGTCCTACAGTAACCTCAGAAGTGCAAGCAGGATCCTGTGGGTGGTAGGCCAGAAATTTTATTGTTTTTGCTTAATTTTATTTATTGATGTTCTATATTGTTATAAAACAAATTGTATAAATACGTGTAAAAGATAATTTAGAAGAGGTTTATGGAAGTTCAGTCAAGGTGATAAACTGGGCATATTAGATAAAAATGAACATTTTACATCCTTTTCAAATTAAATTTCTTGAAAATAAAAAAACTTGCCTTTTCTTAGGATAAAATTTTAACAGCATTTGCATTTAAGAAATAAACAGTATTGGTGGTCAAGATATTTTGACAGATTCCGAAAAGATGAATTCATAATTATCAAAGAATCAAGAATGAAATAACCTATAGCAGAAAAAATGCACAAAGAAGAAAACTAGTGCAGAGACAATTACAGTTTCAGTAATAATCAAAGCTCAGTGCACACATGAAAAAAAGCAGGAAGAGGACCCAGGCCCAGGGGAATATGGGCAATTAAAAGACAGCTCTGTGAAATCTCAAGCCAGTATAGTCTACCTTGCTCTTTTTCTGTGAGTGTCAGGCAGCAGGCTCTGGTTCCAGGCAAAACCTAGGCGCACTCTGAACAATGACATGATCAGCATGGGAAGCAGATTAGTACAGATGATGGGGCCTGAAAGGTAAATGACATGTTAAGAAAACTCTGGATCATCGAAGGAGAGAGAGAGAGAGAAAATGAAAGAAAAGGCAAGAAGATAAATAAAACTGCTCCAGTCTTACAGGAAAGGCCTCATAACTTTCAAATTTGGGAAAGAATCCTTTCTCTTTATGTATCCATGTAATCTAATGAATTATGCCACATCCACATGGAAGGAGTTTGAGAAAACCTTCCTAGTCACGACACAGGCCCTGGGAAGAATGATGCACACACTGAGCACTGATACAGCTACCTACACTAATCCACATGCCCTTAGACTCAAAGTGAAGATAATCTAAGAAAGAGGTATAGGACAAAAAAATTAAAATATTACATGTTAATCTTCTCTTTTCCTCAAACATTCACTACATATATTGTGTGGTTTTCTCCAGGCCACAAAATCTTAAAAGTAATACTGCTCTTAGCAGTTGGAATTCAGGTCCAGAATATTTATGGTATGGAAACATTATTATCTATTTTAAAATGTCC
>NW_007734320.1:27944-55261 GCF_000696425.1 Galeopterus variegatus | reverse complement strand
GGAAAGGCCTCATAACTTTCAAATTTGGGAAAGAATCCTTTCTCTTTATGTATCCATGTAATCTAATGAATTATGCCACATCCACATGGAAGGAGTTTGAGAAATCCTTCCTAGTCACGACACAGGCCCTGGGAAGAATGATGCACACACTGAGCACTGATACAGCTACCGACACTAATCCACATGCCCTTAGACTCAAAGTGAAGATAATCTAAGAAAGAGGTATAGGACAAAAAAATTAAAATATTACATGTTTATCTTCTCTTTTCCTCAAACATTCACTCCATATATTGTGTGGTTTTCTCCAGGCCACAAAATCTTAAAAGTAATACTGCTCTTAGCAATTGGAATTCAGGTCCAGAATATTTATGGTATGGAAACATTATTATCTATTTTAAAATGTCCCAATATTATATTAGTGTTTTCCTATGGAAATATCTTTATTAATTCTTGTTGAAAGTCCAAAACATCACAAGTATATAGAAAAGAAGGTAAACAGAAAGGCAGTATATAAACAGAGTCTGCGGTAGGAGAGCTTTGTCTATAAAAATGCAAAGAGCACTAAATCAAAATAGGCTGCTGAAAAACTAAATATCAAATATTGTTCAAATCACCCAGCTGCTCGGGCTTAGAGAGAGAACATTTGAAAGCTTCTATGTGGACTGATATTGCCAATTGACATACTCTGTTGTTTTAAGCAAACCTTTTAAAAATTAATTGAGCAGACCTTTCAAATCTGGTTTTTTTTGTTTGTTTGTTTGGTTTTTTTGCCAGGTATGCTGTTCCTATTTCCCTGGCTTATGAAGTTTTGTGGGATGAGTTTTAAATTATTCTGGGAATAGCTATATGGTATCCTATTTACATCATAAAAGATATACTGACAGAACCAGAGAGTTTATACCATCTGTAACACTACCCAAAGGTTTTTCATTGTGATGCAGGTTGTATAAGGAAGCTATCTTTAAAACATACATAAGAAAAAATATAACCCTTTATTTAAATCTATTTCTGACTATCTGGAAGGCTGCCCATTTTTTAAAAAAAGAGAAATTCTATTTAATTCTTTGGTGACATTGGATGATTCTGCGTAATTATATAAAATTATCAGAAATACTAAGACTGTGTATATGTACTATATTTAAAGTGGGACTGTTCTAAACTATCACCACACATCTCATCATTAGCCTTTAACATATTTCCCAAATAAAAATATAAAAAGCAATAATATTTGCTTTTGGTGCTTAGCAAATGAATACCACTTGCCACACTGTTAAGTTGGTATCAAAAGCTAAAATGACTGACACTTGTTGAAAATTTCTTCTTATGCTTCATTAGCTAGACTAAGAAGTCAGACAGACACATTCCTGTCATTAAGATCTTTGCTAGATTTCAGATGTTATCATCAAATTATATAGCAGATTGTGATATAAAATAGGGGAGGCAGACTGCTATATTAAGTGGAACTCTGTTTTCCAGATAATAACGTGATTTTAGTTATTATTCTTTATGCCTTAGATTCACAAAGAACTTGACAACCAAAGGCTTTAATTTAGTGGTAAACATGCTGCTGGAATGTTGAATCTAGTTAAGTTAAATGACCAAAAGAAATAAATGGCATCACGAAGAAACATAAGGTACTTAAAGCTGTGCACTTCTTATTTTGCTGTTTATTGTGCCTTAAATTTCACACTTTGACCAAGAAGTAATGAACAGGTTCTGTGCTTTTCTTAAATGTGTTCTGTGCTTGCTTTGTTGCTAATATATTGATTAGCTTCCTAATGAGATCACAACAAAGTTGCTGCTTCTAAATAAAAGCATTACCACAAAGGTTGCAAATAATGAGCACTATAAACTATAAGTAATAAAATGCTTGCAATTTCTTTTTTCTTTTTTTTTTTTACATCAAGAATATTTGTCCTTTGGTCTCTATATAAGGTATTCTTGGGAAGTAAACAAACTATATGCTCTAATTTACTTCATTATTTTTGCATTGATCCTGTATTGTAACGATAACAAAAGGCAAAACTTAATCTGAGAAAATTGCCAGGAATTTGAAAATAATCTCAAGACCTTGAGAGAATTAATTAGAAGATGAGTTGTGCATTTATCTAATGACAATAGATAATATAAAAGTATCATAAAGATCATTAACTGTGAATATGAATCTTTAAGGATAACATTTTAAGTTTCAATGAGATTCCAACCAGATTAAATAACTGATGTTATGCTTCCCTTTTAAGTTAACTACTTGATTTAATCTGTTGCTTTTAGAAAGGTATTGTTAGAAGTAATCTCATGGCAATGAATAACCCAAGGTTTCACTGCTTCCAGGAATCTAGGATGCATTTACACACATGTCTCAGATGTCTCAAGAATTTGGTAGGAATTAATGCCTTTACTAAGAATTTATCTTGCCTTGGCTGGTAATTGCCTGGATCTTCTAGTAGTGTTCTTATTTCTTGTTTTGATTAAGAGTACTAATATTCATGAAGAATTAAAGAAAGAAGCCACATCTGAATTGCCCAAGATAAGGTAAAATATTGCTTGTCCCATGTCCAAAGAAATCTGCAAAAACTTGGGCTTCAAATGTTGATGACATAAAAGGAATGCAGCAGAAAATATCTTCCAGTGTTTTTACGTACAAGAGGGGAAAACCATATTCCTTCGTATATCCTAGTCTCTTCTGTTGCCACTCGTATCTACCCAGGTCTGATGGATTAGAGCTAAGAGGGCTTTCTAGTCCTTGGTTACTTCTGTCTAAGAATTTAGACATTAATCCCTCACCAAAAAATGTTGTTTGGTCAAGAGAATGAAAGACAAGCTATGGAGTGGGAGAGAATATTTCCAATACAATGGAATATTTTTCAGGGATAAAAATAAATGAGTTATCTAGCCATAAAAAACATGGAGGAGCATTAGATGCATATTGCTAAGAGAAAGAAGCCAGTCTCAAAAGGGCTATATACTGTACGATTCCAAATATATGACATTGTGGAACATGAAAAACTATGAAGATGAAAAAAAGGTTGTCAGAGGTCGGGGTGAGTGGAGGAAAGAATAGGCAGAGCATGGGATTTTTAAGGCAGTTAAACTATTCTGCAATATACTGTTATATATTAGCCATAAATATACAAGGGGAGATATTGGTAATAAGAGACACAAACAAGATGTCAGGAGAGAGAAGGAGGAGGGAAGAGGAATGGGTAAAGGGTCATGAAAATCCACTACCATGTATATTGAGAAGTTAAAATAAAAATTAATTAATTAATTAAAGTGGACTTCTGACATGTGGAAGATATAAGTTGCCAAAAAACAAACAAACAAACAAACCAAAATATCATGGTAGATGGGATTTTTAAACATGATTTTTGTGGATGAGGAAGGAATTAATGAGATGGTAGTTTATTCTAAAGAATGCCTTGGATCAGTCTACATTACGGTGATGATTGTGTAATCACCAACATAATTGCAATTGTGAAATATAAGTACGATATTTTGGGCCGGCCCGGTGGCGCACTGCTATAGTGCGCCGCTTGGGAGCGTGGTGGCGCTCCCGCCGAGGGTTCGGATCCCACATACAGACCGGTTCCTGCTCACTGGCTGAGCAAGGCGCGGGAGCAACACCAAGGGGTGCGATCCCGTTGCCAGTCCTGGTCCGGTACGGGGGCGACACTGAGGGTTGCGATCCGTTGCCGGACATGGAAAAAGACAAAAAGGAAAAAAAAAAAAAAAGAAATATAAGTATGATATTTAGTACACTGTTTCTCCTATTACACTTTTCATGAATTTGTGCAAATTACTTAAGTGCTGTAGATTTGATGGTTTTCATCTTTAAAAAATGCTTTATATGTTACATTGCAGGTTGAAAATCTCAATTCTTTTAACAAATAAAACCTAATTTCTTAGGTTCAAGGTCTTAGGTGTCAATTAATTTAACAAGTTGTGCTTCTCAGAAAAAACATGTAAAGAACGTGAAAAACTTTCTCCATTAACATTGAGTAATTGTATGGGCACAATAAAAATTTAGACCTTCCTAAAGACCTTTTTTACTCCTTCCTACTGTTCAGCTGATAGATTCTATTACCAAAAATAAAACTTATTTTTTACTTTTAATTAATTTGCTCCTCTTTCAATTTTTAAAGTCAGAACAACATTGTTCCTTACCAAAAATAAAACTTATTTTTTACTTTTAATTAATTTGCTCCTCTTTCAATTTTTAAAGAAAGTCAGAACAACATTGTTCACTGTATTTTTGAATATTTTATAATCTTCCCAGCTAGCATTCTAATTTGTAAATTATCAACAAATTAATATAGATTATCTATTTGACCTTTCCAATGCATTTTACTGTTTTCATCTGTTTTCCTATTACTATGCCCTGATAGCTTCTATTTTACAGAGCAGGTTACATTAAAATGTATTTTTAATGCAATATAATGTCTGGTATGGGATCTATGCTAATTTAAGTATTTCTTGGTCAGCAGCACTACTGAGGATATTTAAGATTCATAACTAACCAATACAGAATAAAAATAATATCTTTATGAAATCACATTTTTCAGATGTTTTCCAGAAAGGATGTCATGACCTGAAAGCCAGTTAATTTTCAGTATATTCCCAAATAGGAAACTTAAATCTGATTTTAATCTTATCTGCATATATAGATTGAAACTGTATTCCTACATAAGGGGAGATTACTGGAGGATGGAGGTGAGGAAAGAGTACTAATTAATCAAGCACCCCTCTGAAAAATAATTTTGTTCAAATTAACAAAAATGTACACTCATTCCAACCAATCCTCAGTAGTCTGGTTTAGGACCATAAACTCAGGATAAATGTGGAGTTCACCATATACATAATTTAAAGGCAATTTTAATGTAAATTATACTCTTAGCAAGATAAAGACAATGTATAGTGTACTCGCTGGTCTCTTCCTAGTCAAACTAACAATTTAAAAAATTCATTGTATCATAGTTCGGCAACCTATGACATTTGTCCAAAACTCTAAACTCCAAAATAGGTTCTTTATTTTGTCATGTCTCCTTATTGTCACACAACATCCCATCTCCTACTAGGTTTAAACTCTCTTCTCTACATTACTTAAACTAGAAGCTGAATTTCAGCGAAAAAATATTTCTCTTCCAAACAGGCAACTCAGAAAATAATATTAAAACATAATACTGCATTTAAAGTTACCAAGCAGTAAATTACACAATATGGTTCTGGAATGAGAAATAAACAAAATGCGTTCATCATATATATGACCTTTTGGATCAACACAGAAGTGTGTATCTTTAGATGTTTTTTTTTCTCATCACTTCATTGACTTTTCAATTATGGAGTCACTCATTAACAATACCATTGTTTTACAAATATATACTAAAATCAATATGACTATCATTTTTTATTGAATGTTTATTTACAAAAAGCTTGGAAATTAGCAGTTAAATCATCAAGAACCCTACAATTGTAATAGATGCTATGGAGATTTAATTAATGTGATTTTCAACAGTAGTGCAAACTGTGAAACCACTTGATAAGAAGAAATCTTGCAACCTCCTATAACATTTTAAATCAAGTATCATCACAATTTAAGTAGCTTGAAGAGCACCAGCTTTTATACTCAGATTCAAAATGTCTTTTAAATGTACAGACAGACACACAACTGTGTTTTCAATTTAAAAGCATGGCTGTAATTATTATAAATTTTTTTTGGTGGGAATTTTTTTATTATTACTTCAATCTCATTACGCATTATTGGTTTGTTTGGGTTTTCTAATTCTTCTTGATTCAACCTTGGCAAGCTATATGTGTCCAGGAATTTATCCATTTCTTCTAGGTTTTCCAGTTTGTTACCACACAGTTGTTCATAGTAGTCTCTTATGATCCTTTGTTTACCTGTGGTATTAAGTCGTAATGCCACCTTTTTCATTTCTGGTTTTATTTGTGTTCTCTCTCTTTTTGTCAGTCTAGCTAAAGGCTCATCCATTTTGTTTATTATTATGAAAAAACAACTCTTTGTTTCCTTGATCTTTTGTGTTCTTTTCTAATCTCTAATTCATATTTCTGCTCTGATCTTTGTTATTTCTCTCTCCATTTTGTTTATTATTATGAAAAAACAACTCTTTGTTTCCTTGATCTTTTGTGTTCTTTTTTAATCTCTAATTCATATTTCTGCTCTGATCTTTGTTATTTCTCTCCTACTAATTTTAGGTTTAATTTATTCTTGTTTTTCTAGTTCCTTGAAGTATAATGTTAGGTTGTTTTTTCAAGTCTTTCTTCTTTTTTGATGTAGGTATTTATTGCTGTTCTGGTATGTTGTATTTTCATTTCCATTTGTCTCCAGAAATTTTTAAATTTTCTCATTAATTTCTTCTTTGGCTCATTTGTTGTTTAGGACCACGTTGCTTAATATCCATGTATTTGTACAGTTTCCAGCATTTCCTCTGTTATTGATTTAGTTTTATTTTATTGTGGTTATGTAGCATAGTTGGTATGATTTTAATTTTTCAAAATTTGTTGAGACTTATTTTGTGACCTAACATATGGTCTATTCTAGAGAATGTACCATGTACTGCTGGGAAGAATGTGTACTCTGCAGCTGTTTGTTGAGATGTTCTATAAATCATCTCTTAGGTTTAATAGGTCTAGAGTGGACATTTACTCAGATGTTTCCTGGTTAATTTTCTGTCTGGATGATCTGTCCTTTACTAAAAGATGAGCATTAAAGTCCCCAACTATTATTGTGTTGAAGTCTATTTCTTCCATTAAATCTAGTAGTATTTGCTTTTTATATCTGGGTGCTCCAGAGCTGGGCTTGTACTTCATTGGAATTGTTATGGCCTCTTGTTGTATTGATCCCTTTATCATTATGTAATGACAATGACCTTCCTCATTTATTTATTTTTTTACTTTTTTGGCTGGCTTAAAGTGTATTTTATTCTATATGCATACAGCTGTTCCTGCTCTCTTTTGATTTCCATTTACATGAAATATCTTTTTTTCATCCCTTCACTTTCAGTAATTGTGTGCCCTTATAGGTGAAGTGAGTTACTTGTAGGCAGTATATTGTTGGTTCTTGCTTTATAATACATTCAGCCACTCTGTATATTTTAATTGGGGATTTAATCAATTTGTATTTAGAGTTATTATTAATATACAGGGATTTGTTACTGCCATTTTGGTACTTTTTTCTGGTTATTTTGGTAATATATATATATATTTTTTTCTGATCTTACTGTCTTCCTTTGTGATTAAGCGGCTTTCTCTTATAGTATATTTTGGTGTCTCACTATTTATTTTTAGTATATCTTTTACAGGTTTTTATTTTATGGTTATCAAAACATGCTATAGTTATAACAGAGCATTTTAATAAAATCTTGGCTTGATTGTTAAGAAAAAAGAAAACAAACAAATAAAATCAACTCTCTGCTTTCATGTCATCTGCATTCCCTGCAATTCTGTCAAACTGCCTTGTCTTCATCATGTGCTGTCCCTGTCAATTGGAAGGTAGATCAGCTGACTATGCTGCTGCTTGATGCACCTCTGGTGGATCTGCACATATCCTCTCTGACACTGTACAAGTTTCCTGTGGGGCAGCCTCTGCATTAGTCCCCAACAAATACTTGCTGGTCTCTGAGTGAATCCTTCCTCCTGTTGGCTGCAGCCCTTTTCTCCCATGTGGGCACTGGTGAAGCTTACAAACAGCTCTGCTAGCCTGGGAAATGAGATAGCACACTTCAAAGTGTATTCTTTTTCTTCCCCCAATGGCAATGGCACCTCTGTCCCCTGCAGGCTCCAAGTAGCTTCACACAAAGGATGGGGCTGTGGCTTAGTCATCTCCTGGTAGCTGCTCTGTGCAGTGTGCCATTCTGGCCCAGGAAACAGCTGGGGCAGGAGCTGATAGGGGTAGTCCTTCCTCCCACTGCCTCAGCTTTCCATGTCTTCACAGACTCAGTGGGTCTCACCACCAATTCCACTAAGTCCCAGTGATTAAAGGATGGCAGTGTTTGTGTTTCAATACTTGTGGTTGATCTACTGTGGAGGGGATGGGGGAAGTGGAGAAAATGTCAAGACCATGTATTCTGCCATCCTAGTGACGTAGTTTCTGCCCCAGATTTTTAAGACTAGCTTTTCATTTCAAGAGCTTATACTTTTTCTGTAGAGTTTAGATTCTCAACAGATTGAGTTATTTTTATAGAATTTTGTTGTTATTTATTTTACATTATAAAGATAATTTTTGAGTCATTAAATAAAGCTCCTACTGAGTAAAAGTAAAGCTTTACTGACATATATATATGTCTTGGGTTGGATTTGTCAAGGGTAGAAACTTAAGAAAGAAATAGTTCATAAGTCTATTAAGAACATTCTCTCAGCTGAGACTGATGAGGAAATGTAGAAATCAAGACGTGAAGAGGAAGATCAATCAGGGTCTGACTTGTTTTAATGTCATAACCAGGTAAAATGAACAACAAAAAATACGGGAATATGGAGTTTTGAAAAAAATAAAGCTAGAAATTTTAAAATGCATATAGAATAAAATCAAATACTCAACAAATGGGTTAAAAAGCTACAGAACATAATGTATAACATTCTGTTTTTTTAAAAATTATGTATTATTGGTCTATACATAAAACAGTTGGGATAATATTTGCCAAACTGTTAAAAAGTTATCTCTGGGGAATAAGATTACAGAAGACTTTCTTTTATTGTATACATATTTAAATTAATTAATTACACAAATCATGCAATCGTTTTTTGGTTAAAATTAAGATTGCAATGAACAACATGTTTCAAAAACAATATTTACAGCCTCAAATGCATTTCTAGATTCAAAACCAAAGGAATAAAATATTCTACTCATTGAAGGTAAGAAGATCTCAGACATTCAGGAAATCAGTAGAAAGAGATTATACCGTTAAATTAATTTTAACAGGCATAGTGAATTAAAATAGGAAAAGATCCTACACTCACTTTATGAAACTCACATCAAACTGAAAGCCAAATTTGATATTTATTATGGCTTTCACATTAAAAAATAAATCCAGGGATATGTGGAATTCTATGGCCCAAGTGAAGACTATGAAATGTGTTAAAAAAAAATATATTGTCTTACCGAAAATGTTCCTTTAAAAATAGATTAAACAGAGAAATTCAGGTTTTTAAATATCTTTTAACCAGTTTTGTAGTTATTTTCTAGGGATGAATTCACAGGCAAAGAAATGAATATGTATTTACTTCTCAAATAACAGTCTAAGTTGGGAAATTTAAAAAGAAAAAGGGGTGAGATATTTTTAAGTTGGTATTTCTTTGGGCTGCCATTGATTAGTAAAATCAATACACTTTCTGTTCATCTAGTCTATTGATTCTAGGATGGAAATGGTCATGTCTCAAGGTGTGGAATGCTTATCTGTCACAGTCACAAGTTTTCACGAGAAGAAGACAGGAAGTTACTCCAAGGTACTGTTGCTAGATTTAGCAAGGAACAATAGAAGCTGACCAGTTAAATTTGAATTTCAAGTAAATAGTAAATAATTTTTAGCATAGGGATTTCCCAAATCCTGAATGTGCTTTTCATACTGTTATCTTATCCTGACCACCAAACCTGTTGAATCAATTTCTGGGGACAGGGACTTAGGCAACTATTTTGTTTAAAACAGAATCATTGGTAATTTTAATGGGCAGCCAAGGTTAAGAATCACTATGCTTAACGATTACTTAATAACACCTCCTCTAAGATATATAAAATAACATTTGTGAGGCCAGAATGACACAACAAATCTAGACATGGATAAACCTCAGTCCCTGTGCATCCTGTTAGGATAATCTCTGTTGGTTGAGGATTATCATCATATTTTCAACCTTATCCTGATCTTTACTCCAGTTTCCTTTTTCCTACATTGGAAACAAGCACAAGCTTCATTGCCTATTAATTTCCTCATGTTCAAAGTCATCAGGGAATATGTGCCAAAGTAGAAATAATGCTTGTTATAAAACTGTTTAACCACTGAGTGAAAATTGAATTTTTAATATAATGTGTATTATGCTTCATCTCATAAATGCAAGAGATGGTTGAGACTGCTAGATATGACAGAGTGGATAGAAAATTGATAGTATTAGGAAATTTAGTCATCTATTTCTTGGATTTACCAATTAACTACTTTGGGTCTCAATGTCTTCACCAGTAAAATTGATGGTTTGACTTGTTGACTGTCTAGTTTTTAAAATCTTAAAGATTTATTGTTTATATTGTTTCTTGGAAAAACTAAGATTGGTACTCAAAAGTTATTAGATGATCAATGTCTTCTGACTATTGTTATTAGATACATACTATTTAAATAAGAATTTTGAGAGAATAAAATCGATTTTTATTTATTAAGAAAATAAATAAGTATTTATTCTTAATACTTATTTGGAAAAATTATTCAATGTAATTAATTGTAGATTACAAATTTGCAATCTACAGTTGACAGTAATGCTCTGAACCTTTCAATATTGAAACCCAGTTTTAGAGAAAATAAATGTCTTGCTTTCAGCTCACTTGCAGAAATAATCAATAGTCTATTTAGGGTCATGGGGCACAAACAACAAAAATTTCATGAATTTTAATCAAGCTTTAGCTTGCACTACGAACACAGAAACATCTCTCAAATACTTTCCATCTTTTAGGGACTAACACTATTTGTGACTAGAATGAGGCTTTTCTTTGAATAATATTTAATAGACCTAATAGATTTTTTTCCATATAATCGTTAAGCTGAGATAAGTACATCTACATTTAAATTATTTTACTTGTTTTTAAACTCAAGTGTACAAGATAGTGATTAATTATTACTTTAGCTAATTTCAGATTTATTGGGTCCATCTCATAGTTTATACATATGTGTTTTTTTTTTTTTTTTTTTTGTCTTTTTCGTGACCAGTAAAGGGATTGCAACCCTTGCTGTGGTGTCGCCCACACTGCGCTCAGCCAGTGAGCACACCGGCCATTCCTATATAGGATCCGAACCCGCGGCGGGAGCGTTGCAACGCTCCCAGCACCGCACTCTCCCGAGTGCGCCACAGGCTCGGCCCTATACATATGTTTTAACAAATTCATCCAGATATATTAATTCTCAAGATGCAATGAATGTGTCATTAAACACTATATGTAAAAAAGTGGTTGTAAAGGTCTGAGAATGGGTCAGTTATCAAGTGTATTTTTTTTTTTTGTCAACCATTAAGTAGTGTATCAGTGGTTCATTATTACCCGTTTGTATTTCAGTACTCATGATTCAAGTACAGTATTCAATTTATCTCTTCATTACATAACAAAGGAAAATTAATTCGAATAAATTTCCTATAAAGCTATAGTTCTCTTATGTGGCTATTTTATATCTAAAATTATTATATACATTGTTTTGACACTTAAATACAAATTGTAAACTATGTACTATGTAGATGAAGAAAGATCAGAATTCTGCATCATTTTAATGGCTATGCCATTTAATAACGTTTGTGGTCAATAGAGCAGAAAAAAGTTAGAATTTTCTGGCCATGGTTTTTGTCTTTCATTAGAGTCAGTAAAAACAGGCCATCAGAAAATTTAAATTTTTAATAATCCATAGTTTTTAACATTTCAAATTCTAAACTATTTCAAAGGTAGGTTTGAACTTCCCATACCTCCACGCTGCTTTAGGAACCCAAGTTCAACCAATATCTCCCCAACTGACAATTAGAGGCAGAAAGTCTTCTTTGAGAAAACAAATTATTTTTTATAACAAAAACTTAAACAAAATTTTATTTTTAAATGTTCTATGTATGATGAGAATGTTATGTGTTCATTACCTTACAGACCTCATGTACTTATTTTGATACTTACCATAAACTCTGGTTTTGATTGGTGATATTTATTATACGTATTTAATATTGGTTAATATTATTTGTGATATCTTCTTAATAAACATTTTCTTAGTTTTGGCTACTTTTATTGCATTATCATTCTGTTGTTTGTTTTCTACTTATATTTTTATTATTTATTATTTACATATCATTGTTGTTTTATTATTTTTTATTATTTATTATTTTTATTTTCTTCCTTCTAACATTTTAAAGTTACTCTGTTTTTCCTAAACATTTGAGTTAAATGTGTAGTATACTAATTGTTTATGTTTCACATTTTCTAATATGTGCATTAAATACATTTAATTTTGTATAAATGTTGCTTTCTCTGTGTTCCCATAATATATTACAGTATTCACTTTCATCCTTTTTATTTCATCAAAGTTTATTAAGAATCTTTTGTAACTTTATTTTTTTGTCACAGAGGCTGACATTATTGCACTGTGGACAGATACTGTGGTCTGCTTTACCTAGTGATGTTGCTTACTATCTTTCTCCCTTACTAGAATATAAGCTTACTGAGGGCAGAATTTTTGTCTGCTTTGTTTATTGTTATATCTTCTGACCCAGAAGAGAGTTTGGCATGTAATAAGCCACTATAATTACTTGTTAAGTAAATTATTTGATTTCTAGAGATTTCACCTATCTTAGACCTTTTTTTATACTGTTAATTTCTTTGCTTGGCTTCCTGTAATAAATAATGGTATAATTTTAAGCCATCATCCACTTTTCACATAGACTGAAATTTTCAATTTCTCACAGCTTTTTTCTTCTTCACTTATTGATTGAATTGGATAGAAAGCTTCCTTAATATTAATATTACTCACTTCTGGTGTGTAAAGTGGTCCTAGATCTCCTTTCACTCATTGTGCTGCCCTCAGTGGATCAGTTATATTCAGGACCCGTTTTTTCTGTTTTTCTTTAAAAAATTTTAATTGTACATATTTATGGGGTACAGTGTGTTGTTTCAATACACGCCTGTATTATACAATGATTCACTTAGGGTAGGTAACATGTCCATCACCTAAACATTTATCTTTTATTTATGGTGATTACATTCAAGATCCTCTTTTCAAGCTATTTAGAAACATACAGTACAATATTATTATTATTAATAATAATTAGTTAGCCTAGAACACCAGAACTTATTCTTCCTAACTACCTGTAACTTTGTACACATTAATCCACCTCTTCCTCTCCCCAACCCCTTCCCTTCTCAGTCTCTGATAACCATTACTCTATTCTCTACTTCTATGAGAACCACTTATTTTCTATTTATTTTTCTTTTAGATTCCATATATGAGTGAGATCATGCATTCTTTGTTTTTCTGTGCCTATCTTACTTCACTTAACATTATGGTCTACAGTTCCATCCATGTTGCTGCAAATGACAGAATTTCATTCGTTTTTTATTATAGCTGAAGAGTATTCCAATGCGCATATATACCACATTTTTAATCCACTCCTTCATTGACTTAGGTTGATTTTATGTCTTGACTATTCTTAATAAACAGTGCTGCAATGAACATGGAAGTGCAGGTGTCCCTTTGATATCTGTATTTAATTTTCTTTGGATGTTTACCCTGTAGTGGGATTGCTGAGTCATACGGTAGTTCTATTTTTAGTATTTTAAGAAAACTTCATACTGTTTTCTGTAATAGCTGTATTGATTTACATTCCTATCAAAAATGTATGAATTTCTTTTTCTCCATAACCTTGGCAGTATTTGTTATTTTCTGTCTTTTGGATAATATCAGTTCTAATGGAGTGAGATGATAGTTCATTGTGGTTGTAATTTGCATTTCCTTGATGATTAGCGATGCTGAGCATTCTTTCAAGTACCTGTTGGCCATTTGTACAGCTTTTTTTTTTTTTTTTCCTTTTTGTCTTTTTTTACTGACCGGTAATGGGATCGCAACCCTTGGTGTCACGCCCATACCGGGGACCGGCAACGGGATCGCAACCCTCAGTGTTGCGCCCGCACCACGCTCAGCCAGTGAGCGGGAACCGGTCTCCACATGGGATCCGAACCCTCAGCGGGAGGGTATCAATAATTTTTTTGATTTCCTGTTTGATTTCTTGTTGGACCCATATGTCATTAAGTAGAATGCTGTTTAATTTCCATGTGTTTGTATACTCTCCAGATTTTTGTTTGTTATTGATTTCTAATTTTAATCCATTGTGGTCTGAAAAAGTACATGGAATAATTCCAAGTTTTTGAATTTGTTGAGACTTGATTTGTGACCTAACATGTGATCTATCCTGGAGAATGATCCATGTGCTCATGAGAAGAATGCATATTTTGATGTTGGTGGATGGAAAGTTCTGTAGATATCTGCCAAGACCAATTGGTTTAGAGTGTTCTTTAAATCTTGTGTTTCTCTGCTGATTCTTTGCCTAGATGATCTGTCCAATATTGATATGGGTGTTCGGGTCCCCTGCTATTATGGTGTTAGTGTCTATTTCCTTCTTTAGGTCTAATAGAGTTTGCTTTATAAATCTGGTTGCCCTGATATTGGATGCATATATATTTATGATTTTTCTATCTTCCTAATAGATGAATACTTTTATCATTATGTAGTGGCCCTCATTATCTCTTTTTATGGTTTTTAGTTTAAAGTCTATTTTACCAGATTTAACAATAGTTACTCCAGCTTGTTTTTCTTTTCTGTTTACATCGTAAATCTTTTTCCATCCTTTCATTCTTAGTTTATGTGAGTCTACATAGGTGTGGTAGGTCTCTTTAAGGCAGTATACAGTTGGTTCCTCCTTTTGAATTCAGTCGGTCTGTGTCTTTTGATTGGGGAATTTAATCCTTTTACATTAAGAGTTGTTATTGAAAATTGCTGATACACTCCTAACATTTTATTGATTTTTGTTTGGATGTCTTACATGTCTTTTGTTCCTTTCTTTCTGATTTACTGTTTTTCGTCTGTTTTTGTTGGTTTCTTGAGTTGTAGATAAACTTTCTTTTTTCTCTTCATGGATGCCATTTTTATTTTATTAGTGGGTTTTGATTTTTCTTGAGTTTTTATGGCATTGGTAGTTATTTTTCAGGTACCAAACCAAGTGCTCCCTTGAGAATTTCTTGTAAGTGTGGTCGTATGGTAGTGAACTACCACAGTTTTTATTTTTCTGAGAAATATACCAATTGCCCTTCATTTCAGAAGGACAGCCTTGTGAGGTAAAGTATTCTCGGCTGGCAACCTCTGTCTTTTGGTATTTTGAATATATCATCCATTTTCTTTCTGGCTTTTAGGGTTTGTGATGAAGTCTGATGTTAGTCTGATTGGGGCTTCCTTATGGGTGACTTGACACTTCTCTCTTGTAGCTTTTAAGATTCCCTCTTTGTCTTTGACTTTTGCAAATTTGACTATAACATGTCTTTGATAAGACCTTTTTGGTTTGAATACATTTGGGGATCTTTGAGCTCCATGAATCTGAAGATCTGTGTCTTTTCCTATACCTGGGAAGTTTTTTCGCCACTATTTTGTTGAATATGTTTTCAATGCAATCTTTTTCCTGCTCTTTTGGAATACCCATGTCTCGGATATTTGAGTGTAAGGTGGTCTGATATCTTTTTTAGATTTTCTTCAAGGTTTTTAATTCTTTTTTCTTTTTGTTTCTTTGCCTGTGTTATTTCAAACAGCCCATCTTCAAGGTCAGAAGTTCTTATTTCTGTTTCTGCAAACCTGCTGGTTAAACTCTCTGTTGTGTTTTTTATTTTGCTGAATGAATCCTTCAGCTTGGCAATCTCTGCTACATTTTTTTCAGGGCATTGATATTCTTGTCAGGGCATCACTCAAAATTTCTTGTCAGACAATTCAAGGGCTTGCTCTATAGGATCTAGAGATAAGAGTAATTACCCTTTGGTGGTGTGCTTTCTTGGTTTTTCATATTTCTCGTACCTTTCCTTTCATGTTTAGACATTGTGGCAAGAGATTTAACAGTCTACTGGTTTGACACTATCGTCTGGGTAGGATCCTGCTAGGGCTGCCAATTTGTCATGGCTTCTTCAGTGCCTGCTTGGTCAAGCACTGGTGCCTTGGTCATGTGGTCCCTATGGGTCTTGGGCCACTCTTGAGGGCACCTCTCTGGTTGGCATGAAGTTCCCCGGCCTGGGGATGGGGTCCAGTGGAGGTGAGGCCTATATGCTCAGTCACACACTGGCACCGTGGGGCATATGGTCACTACAGGTCTTGGTCCTCTCTGGAGGGGTGCCTCTCTGGTTGGTGCACACTCGACCAGGTTGTGGATGGGGTCTGGTGGAGGTGAGGCCTACCTGCTTGTTTGGCACCATGGGGCACATGGTCACTGTGGGTCTCAGGCCTCTCTGGGCGGGACCCTCTCTGGTCAGCACACCTTTGGCTGGGCTGTGGATGGTGTCTGGTGGGGGTGAGGCCTCCCTGCTTGGTCATACACTGGTGCCCTGGGGTATGTGGTCACCGCAGATCTTGGGCCTCTCTGGGCAGGTGCCTCTCTGGTTGGCGCACACTCAGCTGTTCTGTGGGTGGGGTCCAGTGGCAGCGAGGCCTACCTGCTCAGTCACACTCTGGCACCATGAGGCTTAATGTTATCTTTCAAAAATTCTCCTTAATATTCAATTTCTCCTATTTTTTGAGAATCCAAAGTCCTTTTCTGTTATTTGAGCTTCCTTTTATACCATCATCTTTGAAGTTGTTCTTTTTTATTCATTATTTTATTTTTTATTATTTTTATTTTTTATTGACATGTAGTAATTGTACATATTTGTGGGGTACAGAGTAATATTTTAATGCATGTAAACACTGTATAATGATCATCAGGCTAATAAGCATATCTCTCACTACAAACATATCATTTCTTTGTAGTGAGAATATTTTAATTCCTCTCTTTTAGCCATTTATAAATATGTAATAAATTATTGTTAATTATAGACAGTTATCACTACTACAGAATGCTACAGTTTTTCTTTCTTTCTAGATTTAATTCAGTATCCATTTACCAACTTTTCCCTATACCTCCTCTTCCTTACACCTCCCAGGCTCCAGGTTTGTTCTTTTTGCTTTGAATTGATTTGGCTATTTGAGTCCTTTTATGATTTTATATCCATTTTAAGGTTGAGTTTTCTATCTCTGTGTAGAATGGCATTAGTAATTTTATGTGGATTGTATTGAAACTGTCAATCACTTTGAGGAATATGATCATTTTGACAAAACTAATTCTTCCAATCAATGAACATGTAATATCTTCAGTTTTTTAGTGTGCGTCCTTTTATATTTGTTTAATCGGTTTTTGTATTTATTGCTATAAACTTCCCTCTCTATTCTGCTTTTGTAGTATTCCATAGATTTTGTTATAATGTGTTTCTATTTTTATTTAAGAATAAATTTCTTATTTTCTTGTTAATTTCTCCATTGAACCATTTGACTTTTAGGATCATGTTGTTTAATTTCAATGAGTTTGTGTACTTGTCAAAGTTCTTCTTATTACTGATTTCTAGTTTTATTCTGTTGTGGTCTGAAATAATACTTGATATAATTTTGATTTTAAAAAATTCGTTGAGACTTTTCTTGTGGTCTAACATGTGTTTTATTCTGGATAATGTTCCATGTGCTGATTTTGAAGAAAGTGTACTTTGGAACTCTTGGATGGAATATTCTGTACATGTCTGTTAAGTCCATTTCATCTACAGTGCAGTATAAATCCAAAGTTTCTTTGCTGATTTTCTGTCTAGATGGCCTGCCCAATGATGAAAGTAGGGGGATAAATGTGGATTCAAAAACTTGACCTTGGTGTTATCAGCACCCTTCTCTACTGAGTGAGGTAACTGGCCAGCTCTTTTTATACTTTTTAGTTAAAATTTATTTTATTTGACATAACTATAGCTATTACTGCTTGTCTTTGATTTTTATTTTCATGGGATATCTCTTTCTGTCCCTTCATTTTTAATATCTGTATATCTTTAGAGTTTAAGTGAGTTGCATGTTATCAGCATATAGTTGGGTGTTGTATTTTATGGATTCATTTAATCTAAATCTTTCAGATGGATAATTTAATTTGGTTACATTCAAGGTTGTTATTGAAATGTATGAGCTTATTCCTGTCATTTTGTTTACAGTTTTATAATTATTTTGTATTTCCTTTGTTCTGTTTTTCCTCTTTCATTGCTTTTCTTTGCAGTTTGTTAGTTTCTGTAGTGATAAAATATGATGAATTCTTTCTCTTTCTTATTTGTATATCTGCTCTCTCAGTGAGTTTTATTCTTTTTCATGTTTTCATGATGGTAGTTTTTGTCCTTTCACTTCCAGATGCAGGACTCCCTTAAAGACTTCTCGTATGGTCATTCTGGTGGTGATGATTTTCCTCGGTGTTTGCTTGTCTGGGAAAAACTTTATTTCTCCTTTGTTTCTGAAAGATAGCTTTGCTGGTTATGGTATTATTGGCTGGCAGGTTTTTTTTTTTTTGTTTGTTTGTTCATTTATTTATTTATTTATTTTTCTTTTAGTACTTTGAATATTTTATCACTGCCTATCCTGGTTTCTACTGAGAAATCTATTGTTAGTCTTAAGGTTATCCCCTTATAAGTGATCTGATGCTTTTATCTTGCTGTTTTTAGAATTCTTGCTGTCTTTGACTTTTGACAGTTTGATTATAATGGGCCTCTAAGAGGACATTTTGTATTAAGTCATTTTATATTTCACCAAGTAGGTTTCCATGTGTTTTTTCTTTCAAATGGATGAATATTTTGCTTATCCCTTGCGGGTATTAGTTACATTTTTGAAGCTTTTATTTTGCTTTCTGTATTGTCTGTTTTCCTCTTATCTTCTCTTTAATGTTTCTTTGTTTGATCCCTTTTATTTTAGAAGATTCATCCTGATATCTAGTGATCCCTGTCTGTCTGCATCTATTTAAGAGTAAGGCATTAGATATCAGATTGGAATTTCTTTGTGCATTTTCAGAACTTGAAGGGTTGGGTACAAATGAAGATGATTAATAAGGCACATGGATGCTTCATTAATGCATTCTATAGTGAATATCTCTTTACCCAGGGAGAGAGGGCTGATCCTGTGTGGCCTGGAAATTATTAGCCTGAGTTCCTGTGATCTGTTAGCTAAGTAGGAGCTTCATTAATGCATTCTATAGTGAATATCTCTTTACCCAGGGAGAGAGGGCTGATCCTGTGTGGTCTGGAAATTATTAGCCTGAGTTCCTGTGATCTGTTAGCTAAGTAGGAGCTGGGGTATTCACTTGCCCTGTTCAGTGTGTCAAACTTCATCACCCATGATTTCAGCATGGCACTCCTGACTCTAGTAATGTCAATTGTTCATGATTTTAAATTCCTTCAGTTTTAATATTTCTAGAGAGAAAACGTTTAATATTTTGCTTAAGCACATGTATTTGTATGTTGTGTGAGATGAAGGCAAAGGGAATGATAATGTTTGGAATGGACAGTGTATCTAGTTGTTTAAATGCTTCTAATACATACTGACATTAAAGAGCCTTCCTGTTTCAGCTCTTTCTGCAACCTGGTCTTCAGAGGCAACAAGTGCCTTCAATTTTTTATCCTTTTAAGCAACCTTTGATGGCAGTTTGACTGATTCTTAGTTTCTCCCCTATAGTCACTTACTTCTCTTGCCTGCAAAGTAAATTATAAATGAGCAGTTTTCATCATTTAATTAACATCCTTTCTGTTGTGACTTCATATTTTGTCTCTTGCTTTAAGTATTATGTTTTTTTAAAAAAAATTCTTACAGTTATATTAGTAGTGTTTATGGAGTTTGTAGTGGTAAAGACATGTGTTCAATCTGCTATATGTAACCAAAAATCCGTAAGTCACCTTGAACAATGCAATTGATAATCTCTTATTCAGCCCTCATATCCAGTTATTCAACAGTTTCTTTAATTCAAACAAGGAAAGCATCTTCAGTCAGCCTACTAATCTCCATTCACTATGCTACTATCTAATTTCATGTCACTATAATATTTGACCTTAGTTATATTTCCAACCTTTCCCTATTCAGCTTAATTCTTCAACTGCTACAAATGTAGTCAGATTCCTAAAGTACAAAAATGATTGTTATCCTCTTCCTTAAATACTTTTCAACAATTTCTGTAATTTCTAAGACTAATCTGTACACTCTTTAGCAATGCACACAAAAAATTTGACTCTCTGACTCTAAGCTACCTCTCTATGTGCCTGGATACCAATCAATAACCATCCTTCTGCCTTTCCTAACCAGATGAAGATGAACACAGGCCCATGACTGCTGTCACTTTTTGTCTGTCTGTCTCTCTCACATACACACAGGCTCCATCAATGTTAAGGTGCCTGCAGTACTAAAAATGTGCAAGAATTTCTTTCATATTGGACCACCTGCCCCTGAATCCTCCATCAAAATTATGGCTTCTTTCATAATTTTTAAATCATAGTTTAGCTGTTGCCCACACCAAGATGTTTTTCCTGATTCTTTATTAAAGGATTATGCTCCTATGGTACTTACTACATAGTCCAAATGGTCATTTACTATGTTGTATTGAACTTTCTGTTTCTTCCCTCCCTGTACATCACTTCCTGTCCTCTAACCCAAGAATATAAGCTCTTTAAGGGATGTTTGTGTCATTTTCTGTATTCAGTTTTAATTTCTGGCATATTAATTAGCACATAACAGGTGCTCAGTAAGTACTTAATAGACAAACATCCAATGAGTACTACAAGAAAAGCAAAGGAATTCTAAAATTGTACAATATATTTATAAATGCCCCAAACATAAGGTTATGTAAATAATCTCTGTTACACCTAGTTTTTGGTAGGAAGCAAGTTATCATTTGATTTCTTTTTTTTTTTTAAATGAGAAATCTACAACTAACAAATCCTTATAAAAAAACAGCCAATGAATCATTTAACACCACATTGATTTTCTCACTAGGCTTTTTGCTAAGAATAATTTGTCTCCTAGAAAAGGATAAAGAGGATTTTTCACTTTTGTTTAAATGTTTTGTATATAAAAACAAATAAAAGAAAAAAAATACAGAATACACGTTTATAGCCACAAAAGTAACTGCAAAAATATGGCAGAAAGAGTAGTACAATTTCTTCAAATTTAATAATATTATAGTATAATAATTATTTATGACAATCAAATGATGACAAAAATTAAATGTAAATTATAAATTCAAAGTTAGTTCAATCATAAGATATAATGAAGAATATAGGAGAACCTAAATATCAACTGGTAATATCCTGATAAGCTACTAGAAAGAAGATAATATTTTCTTACAACTATTTTTAATGCCAAACAAGTGTATTGGAGGAAAATACATTTAGTGGGATTTTCTAATTTCATGGGAATTTGTGGCACTGAAATCAAGACAAATTGTAATATACCCTTCATTGTAGATTTTAAATAACAGAGTAAAATTGTTATACTTCGGTTTCACTAAGGCAAAATATAGAGAAAGGAAATAACATGATCACATTTTATTCTTAACTGACTCTTATTGCTATGTAAGACTTAACTTTTGAAATGGTTATCATTTCAAAGATATAATAGCTGATATTTTTTTGAAAGGCAATGGAAGAACAAAAAGGCACATTATCCAGAACATTTTTTCTTTATTATTCTCCTTTTTTATTTATTTTTGTCCTTCCCTTAATAGAAGAAGAATGAAAATGGAAGGAAAAAGGACATATCTAAAAAAACATCTTGTAAGCTATATTTTAGATTATATTTGCAAAATTATGACCAATATATTAGATCCTTTTTCAATATGCTGGAAACATCAGTTTTTACTTACTCTCTTTATACTTTTTCTCTATTCTTCCTGTAAATGAAAGCCTAAAGAAACTTTTCATGGATTACAGCTTTTCCTATTCTTTTTTCCTCACAGTTTATTGTTCGCATAATATACAAAAAAGAAATAAGTGCCAATTTCATTTTATCCTAAGATCAGGAAAAGTATATAACTTTTACAAGTTCCATAAAAATGTAAAAACCTTCAAAAATTACTCAGCAAAAAAAAAGAAAGAAAAAAATAACACATTATTCAAAGTCTCTTCAGTTAGTTAATAAATGCATTTAAAATTGAACATACACACTCATATACTCCAACATTAGGTGTTGTGTGTTATTGAATTAGGTGTTGAGTTAAGCACTTAAAGCAATTAGCTAGTTATTATTAAGTAGTTAAATTGTTGAAATTTAACACACACACACACACACACACACACACACACAGACACTACGTGATCATTCATTCGGACCTAAAATTAGTCATTTCTGCACTACATTATTCATACAGAAAAGGTATCAAGCATTAAGTAACAAAGATTTTCTCCTTCTTGCTAAGAGGGAAAAGTAAACTCAAAATTTGTAAAAGGAAACTTCACAACAGGACAAGCATTTAGTTGAAAAAGCAATGTGTTCATGAGTTATTTAAAACTGTATCTACAATTTATGAGTTATTTGGACAGGAATGTATAATCAAAGAGGAAACAGAAAAGACAATCTGCAACTTTGAATTAGTTATGAATTATTTTTTTTGGCAGCAACTACAACCATTTTTATCTTATTTTGAGTTTAAAATAATCTTAAATCTATATGAAAATATAAACTAATAACTAGCTAATTGCCTTACATAACTAGTTCAATACTTCTCAAGCTTGAGACATATTTTAAAGGAAAAATATTCTCATATCCTACCATATTGAATTGAATTATTTTTAGAATATTATTTAAATAAGAATAAACATAAAACATAGCACTAACTCTATATACTTACAGTTAATCTAAAACTCTATGACCAGAGCAAAATTTTAATACAGTACTCACATAACTATAAAACAAACAAAGTCTAAATTAGCAGTAATTTTATCTGATCAGTGACCTTGTTTTCTGGATTGAAACCACTGCCCTCCACATGACTATGATACTCACCATCACAGTGCAGATTCTGCTGAGCTCAACCTGTCTGTACTCCCTTTTGCCTTATGATGACTCAATGTCCTCACACTTTTGTGTATTCAAATTACTGTGAAATCATCACTCATCCCATTGTGGTATGATGTCAGGTGGCTCTACCTTGGCTCCAAATCCAAATACTGAGTAGCCCTGTCCATGTTATTTTCCATTAACTTCCGATGATGAAAATAATACCACTAGGCTACAACATGATGGTAAACAGAAATGTGTATATAACTCATACTATTCTGTGTTAGTACTTGATTATGTAGTCACAATCCATATAATCAAGTAATACTTTGGTGTTGGGGGATATTGATAAGTATTACAATGTAAAATTAACCTTACTATTGTAGAGAAGTTTTAGACACCAAGCATATGTCCATTGGCCTGAATTTGGAAAAAGGCTACTAAAGAGATACATGCTATGAGTTAGTTCTTAACAAAGGTTAAGCAGTATAAAAATATGAAGAGTTAATTTTTAAGCTTAACAATTTCTAGTTCTAGAGTGAGATCAATTGCCTTTGAAAAACTGACAGACAATAACAGATATAGTATTAATACCTGAAGTGCCAAGCACAGGGAAATTCAATTATTTTAGAAAGTTAAATCTGTCTTCAGTTCAGTAAAATCCCCATGTATACTTGTGCAAAAAAATTATTTATTTGGCATAATCACCTATTATGTGTAGAACATTAGAATAAGACAGAGTATTCCAAGGATTTCTCTTTGTGTGTATGTATGTGTATATATAATATAGTAGATACAACATTAAGGGAAGACCTTTAGCAATTATCACCTAAATATTTGCAGTTGATTTGTTAGAAGAATATGTCCAAATATTCAGGATATGTAGAGACCTATAATTATTCTGAAATACAAATTTGTTTCATGCACATTTCAAAACTGATATATGAAATACACTTAGCTAGTAAGTCAGACTGATCTTTCTACATTTGCCTTGCTACTCATCAGTGTGACCTTAAAAAGAAAGCCACCTGCTAGTGCCACTTATGAGAATGAATGTAATATAAAGAATCCAAGGAAGAAATATTTTTTTTGAAAAATACATAAATGGCATAAGCCTTGTATTTACCAATATCAAGGAGTTAATTCTAATGTTTAGCCAATTTAGCTATATTTCACTACATATTTTTGGGTAAATTATGTGCTATAAAATATTTGCAAAAGAATATTTCAAGGAGTTGCTTGATATATTCTCATACAATTTCAAGAATCTACTGTGACCTGGGAGGAAGGATACTGTACAGTCTTTAGGAATACCTTAGCATAGAAGATCTTAAGTAATAATAGGTAATATAAAAACATTGAGCACCTTTAGTAGCTGAAAAATTGCTCAAATTCACATTTGACAATTTTCCCTAAATGTGGTTTTAATAGAGGGTTGTAAATTAGCTTTTGCAGATTTAACTTGATCCTGCACTAGACCTGATCAAAAATACATTAAATTTCATAGCTACCTTTTATTTTATTTATGGTCTCAGGTTCAGTGATTTTAGTTTCAATAGTAAATATTCCATTGAATGCCATTGCTCATAGTTGGCCCCAAATCACTGGAAAAAAATTCCCCTTTCTTACCTATTTTATTATATAAGTTTATTTCTTAATGATTTATAGATATATTCATGAAAATATATTTTCCCATATTTTTTACTGTTTTCATTGCAGTAAGAAAATTTCACACGAGATCTACCTTCTTAACAAATTTTTAAGCATACAAAACAGCATTTTCAACTTTAAGCACAATGTTGCAAGATCTCTAGAATTAGTTCATCTTGCATAAATAAAACTTTATACCCACCTAACAGCAATTGCCCATTTCTTCCTTGCTCCATTTCCTGGAAAGCACCATTCCACTCTCTTTTTGTATGTCTGACTATTTTCTACAGCTCATAAAAATGTAATTATGTGATATTTGTCCTTTTGTGACTCGCTTATTTCACTTAGAATAATATCCTCAAAGTGTATCCATTTTGTAGCATATGGCAGCAACCCCACTTCCAGGTATTTATCCAGAATAAATGAAATCAGGATATCACAGAGAAATTTGAACTCCCATGTTCATTGCAGCATTATTCATAGTAGCCAAGATGTAATAACAACCTACAAGTCCATGGACAGATGAGTGGATAAAGAAAATGTGGCATATAAATACAAAGGAATTTTACTCAGCCTTTAGAAAGAAGGAGATCCTGCCACATGTGGCAATTCTTTTTTATTCCTTGTAATGGAGCGATTCAATCCTTCTTACTATGATATTCTGAAAGTCTATCATAGGATAAGTAATTGAGATACAGATGTCTATTATTTTGTTCTACACACCCCACCTCCACCACCACACATATACAACCCCATGTTACAACCCCATGCTAAGCATTTATTTCTTCTGCACCTTGGACTTTGGTACTACAGGGATAGAAGTTGAAGTTTTTTGTTTTTTTTTTTTTTAAATTTATTTTCAGCATGCAGAATATGCTATTTGGGTTTATTAGAGGAAGACAAAACGGGCAAATATCATTGAAGGATAGTAAGATGAGGGATGGAGTTGATAGAGAGGAAGTGGATATTCCAAGTATAGGAAGAAACACAACTTGTGGTGGGGGGAAGATATCTATGATTGTTCTTTAGTAGGATATATTATGTTTCCGTATACAAGAGGGTCTTTCAAAAAGTTCATAGAAAAATGGAATTGATAGATAATGCAAACCTTTCCATGAACTTTTGGGAGACACCTCGCATTATAAGCCACATTTTTATACAGTAGCACATTTTGAGAGCTGGTACTGGACACTTCATGAGACTGAATTATGAGGGCCAAAGTCTTAAACTTTTTGGTGAATAACCTTTCATCCAGAATTGGTATTAAGCCCTCTGATATCCCACACTGAAGGGATCATGTAAACAGAAGAAATAACTGGAAAGACCAGAAGATTCTTGTCTGATTGTTCTTGATTGCATACCATCTTTGCTACTTTATATGAACTTTAGTTGACAGGTAAACCCAATAAAGGCTGAAGGTAAATATCTCACTAGCCCATTACCACTGTTATGGCATTTTAGATCATATTCATTTTGTTCAGAGAAAAATAAAAGGTATGGCACTTCTCACAAGCACATACACACTCAGATCTGCTGAGGACCTCATTTAGAATTGCTAAGAGACATTACTCAGGGTGTATGCATTGTAAAATGACAGCAATCTGCAGAAATGAAGCAAGATGATTTTGAGACGAGAGTGTGGACCCAATTGCAGGACTGGAATACAGGGATGAATCTGGACTCTCAAAAATAACTGCTGATTTGGAGTATACCACTACTCTATGCTGAAACTAAGTTGATTTTTTAAAAGCTTCTATAATTAACAAAATAAAAATGAGCACACATAGATCCAGATGATGGGGAGTCAGTATTGAAATAAAAGAGACACAAATGCTTCTGAAAATACATTCTATATCCAACTCACAGAATCAGTTACTGGTACGTTGCTGCACAATGGAAGACTGTGCTTTGTATGTGGAATCAATTATTTCAGAAACCTATTCACTGTCCCAAATTTATATGGAGCTACTGGGATGGGCCATTCTTTATGAGTCATAAGTTTACTGATGTTGAATATGTAGTGAGAAAAGGAATGTCCGATCGGTGCCCCTCTACTACTAAGTCCAGAAAGAGAGACTAGCATTGTGTTTCTAAACCATTAAGGGGAGATAATGTGAGAAATTCTTCCAGGAGTAGGAGATAGACTGTAGAGATTTGGTAGGACTATCAACCACATAAAAAGAGATTTAGTGTGGGGCCGGCCCGGTGGCACACTGCTACAGTGCGCCGCTTGGGAGCGCTGCGGCGCTCCCGCCGAGGGTTCGGATCCCACATACAGACTGGTTCCCGCTCACTGGCTGAGCGAGGTGCAGACGCAACACCAAGGGTTGCGATCCCGTTGCCGGTCCTGGTCCGGTACGGGCGCGACACTGAGGGTTGCGATCCGTTGCCGGTCATGAAAAAAGACAAAAAGGGAAAAAAAAAGAGAGATTTAGTGTGACCTCTAAGTTATCTGATATAAAATTAAGGCTCAGGTTCTGAAAATAATAGAGACCCACTTCTGCGTCCTCTAATTTTGCTAAAGAAATGACAGAATCACATAGGGAAATAGCACTCTGATATACACAGAGGCTGTATTCTGAGTTGTCCAAGCTTCAAACTCTGGTGAAGTGCTGCATAGCCAAGTTGAGCCAGAAAGAGCAGAACTGCCTCTTCTCAAATTATTGATGTGAACTCAACTATGAACATTTGTAATAAAATGAAGAGTATTTATCCTGCATATACTAGACACAATTTAAGCCTCTAGTGTGTGTTTGTATGATTCAAGGGTGTGGGAGAGATACCAAAACACATTACTGAAGTTCATTCCTACACCATCTTTTTATTTGGGGCTTGGTGTTCATTTAGAGAAATTAAGTAATGTAGTATTTTTTTTTT
>NW_007734320.1:13277-27485 GCF_000696425.1 Galeopterus variegatus | reverse complement strand
TTTTTTTTTTCCACTGGTGTGTGGTGAAGGGAAAGTCATACAAGTCACACTTCATTGTCAGTACTCACCATGATAGTGACAAACATATTTGTTTCTCCAAAACACTGTGGCATTTCAAACAAGGAAAAGACTCTGATGCTCAGTTCCTGCCTAGCAAATCCTAATTAGGTCAATCAATATTAGCCAGTTCTACCTTCCAAATACCAAATGTTGTGATATATGCTATGCAGGCTTTGAGAGAAAACAACTGGTCAAAAAAAAAAAAATAATAATAATGAGATCAGATGCAAGAAAAGATGTGATAATAAGAACAGCCTTAATCTTCAAGAGTGCAGGGTACCAAAATTAATTTTAAGAGACAAGACATTAAAGTTACAGCAAGAATTGTCTAAAAAAAATTAACAGTTCAAAGACCCCAAATTAATGTTCACCGACACTTTTTGTCCCCAAAGTGTGTTATCTAAATGTTTCATGGACCCATTCATTTGAAATTGTAAATATGGCTTTTCAGAGAATCTGACTGTTCACAGTATTGCTGTTTACCCAAACCATGCTAATATTATGCCCCTAAAATAAATAATTTTAAAAATGGAATATTTTACATCTCGTATATTAGCATCTAAGTTGATTGACCAATTAGAGATAAAGCTTATTACATTTTTTTTCTGGCTTATATTTATAAAATTAAAGGTGACTATAACAATATTTTTTAAATTTTCTATAAATAATTCTGAAAAGACATTTTAAACAGGTTTAAACTACAGTGTCTGGATAAATGTGCTTGAATCCCCTAATATTCCATGTATATCTTAAACAAGCCATAGACACAGGAGATCTCTAAATCCACAAATACAAACTTTGTATTCATGTACCAAGCCAGATGGCACTCAAACTTTAAAAGAAGAGAGGTTTTTCAATGCCCAAATCACACCTGCTTGTTCCAATTACCAAATACTCTAAAGAAAGATAAGTAAAAGATGATATTTAACATCTTATACATTATATAATTTTTATGAATAAACCAAGGATATATATGGATATTATTACAATCATTCTTTCATTTATTGAATTCTTTATGAGTACAGTGATATTAAATAACATGTAATAAAAATTAGATCCCCAAATTAAGAGGCAGATCACTTAGTAGAGGTTAATTTCCTTAAAGTAATCAACCAGAAATCTTGTCATGCCTACCTATGCCTGCATGGCGATATGCAGTGAGTATTTAACTTGGAGTGTTACAAAAGTCTTTAACTCATCAATCACTCCATTAATTTATAAATTCTGAAGTTATGTACTCATACATTCCTTAAGATTTTCAAGGGTCCTTGACTTCTTGTTCACAGGGATGTTAAAATGTAATGACATAATAAGTAACTTTAATTCATATGGATATGGGAAGCTTATAAGATACCAAAGAAAATGTTTTAAAATAAACTATGAACTTACAGAATCTCTTCCATATGTTTTATTGCATGAACTTTTATTTTATTTCTTCATATGTGATTAATCTAAATAAAGATTAGGAGAAGAAAAAATGTGTATGAGAGAAACCGTCTTATCCATGTAATTCTACATGTCTTTACTCTAAAATGTACCCTGTCCCTAGGTCAACAGAACTGGTTTGAATATTCATTCTGGATAGTTCCTTTGCATCACTTAAAAGCTAACAACTCATTCTGACTGAGCCATGGAGTTACATAAGACAGGAGACTGAGGACCTCTTTCCCACTTGGACTGGAGACAGTGATTACTGCATTAATGCTTAGGACATTTTTGCATTTGAATCCATAGAATCACCCCAGCCTAAAAGCACATGGCCATGACTGTTCATTCTACTCCTGCATTTACTCAAAAGCAAAATCTTCTATTGTTACCTCCCAAATCTCTCTCATTCTACTCTGTTTTTTCCCTTTCCAGTGTCTCTGCTGGACTTTCCTTTATCTTGATCATTGCAGTACTTGGTACTTTATATTGTTAACCAGATAAATTGGTCCAAAAAGTTATATTTTCCAAAAATAATTACATATAAAAATATTTTTTCCAAAAAAAAAAATTTATAAAAATAGTTATTTTTCCAAAAAAAAATGTTTACAAATTTGACCTTTTAACTCCTTTTATTACAATCCTTTAAAGAACGCTCTCTCTTGTTGTTTACAGGATTAAGTCCAATAAGCACCTTTTGCAAATCTCTTTAGGGTCTGGATTCTTTATATCTCACCAATCCTATGTTGTCATAACTCTACTGCATTTTTAAAAATTTACATGACAATAATGTCCTTGTAAACCACCAATGATTTCCTTCTTCCACTCTTTTTTTATCTTCTGCTTTAACATCAGATATATCAGTGTAGTGAGCTCATCTTTCAAAACCGAGGTTGAAGGACATCTCGTGTTGAAGCCTACAAGGCTGCTGAATATAGAGTAGGTTACTTTCTGCTTTATTCCTTCACTGAAGCTTTATGTATCTGTACTGTGTTGACTTACTGTTATGTTTGTTTATAGGTTTACTTAAGAGACTGTAAGCTTATTCATTTAAGAAATTTTATCTAATTTATTTCTTGCCTTTAGTATATCCTGAGTTGAATGTTTGTTGAATAAAGATTTGAGTTAGTTAATTTTAAAAAGATATTTATGTAGAGTGAGTAGGCCATATATGATGCAATGTAGTCTTGTGCTATTCTGCATATATGAGATCTATCTATACACATATATATGCATATCATATATGAGTATGTGTGCCTATATGTGTGCATATAAACAAAGTGAATGCTTTTATGTTTCTAAAGAACTGGAGAAATTAATAATATTCCTTCTCTATCTCTTTCTCCACCTTATAAAATCTTACACACACGTAACACAAACACTCACACTGATATTTCAATTTAAAGTACTTATAAAATATTCCCTTTATTTTAAAAAATCTCATTATCAGGTTTATAGTTCTGCCAGACCTAAAATATTTGGAAGGAGATTGGAAAACTTTTATGGATAAAGAGAAATCAAAATCAATTTGAAGGCAAGAAGAGTTTTCAGCTATATAAATTGGCCTACAAATGGTAACACTAAAGAGCTAAAGTATGCTGCGAAGGTACTGATGACCTGACCTGTGGAGATACAGTAATTCCACTGACAATAAGAAGTATGAGCAATTTTTTTTCTTTCTTTAGTGCCCAGTGTCTTTTATGAAAAAGCACTATCAACCTAGACCGGAGAATGTGGCATTAAAGTTTAATTCTATCCAATCGAGTAGACAGAGATCAAATTCTAACACTAGCTTTTATTGTGGAAGAGTTGTAACTTTTTGAAAATGTTTTTAAATCTTTAAAGAAAATAAAAAATATTATAAAAGCCAACCCAACAGGACACAGTTGCAGTTTTAATGTTTTATTTCATGTGTTCAAATATCCACATACATGCATAAATAAAGTATAATTGGACAGTTTAATCTACATTTTTTAGAGCAAGATTTTTTAATTTTATAGCTTAACATTTCCCCCTTATTTTCTCCTTATTTACTCCTTCAGATTCCTGTTTTTTTTTTTTTTTTTGCATTAACACTGTTATATAATTAGGTAATCCTATAAGTGTGATACATTAATAACAGAAAAGTGTAATAGTATGTATTCCCCTACATTGAAAGTTCTCTTATCTTTTCCACTTAAATAATAAAAATAAGCAATAATGTTGATAGAACTTTTTTTTCAATATAAATATCAATGAAGTATATCTAAATAATATCAATGAAGTATAGCTAAATTTGAAAACCAAGTTGGAAGTACAGGTTGTAGTTTTGGAAACAATAAAGAAAAGGATCTGAACTTTGAAAATTTAATTTTTACAATTTCAAATGTCAGATTAATATGCTGTAACAGAAACACACATTAAACACAATAAATTATTAAACAGTGTTCAAAATCACTATTTCTTTTTGCCCCTATCATCTGAATAAATAGTATTCTTAAAATAATGGGACATTTATCCCATTTTTGTTGTATAAATAAATAACTTCAATTACTATAACTTTAAAGCTCTGGGAAATGCATCCTAACTTTCAAAAGAATTTCACTTCCAGGAACCATCAGAATATTAAAAAAAAAAAAAAATCACGATTTTTAGGACCAGTCATTAGTTGAAAAAAATTGAATAATTTAATTGTGACACATTTCCTTAAAATTTGCATTCTGCAAATTTCCTGACAATTGTTTTTCATATAGTACAAGCATTGAGCATCACAAATAATTTGACAAAATCTACTTTTGAAAAAAAAATTAAATGTTAAGCTTGGTTATTGCTCAGCTGATATTTCAAACACAGATTAAAAGCCACACTATTCTACAAAGAATTACTAAGTTATATGCACTGAAAAATGTATTTTTATCAATTTATTTAAAGCATATTCTACACAAGCTATAAAAGGAGTGGAATGCCTCAAACCCAAAGTTTTTGCATAGATTTGTATATGTTCTTTTGTATGTATCATACTTGAAAAAAGCAAAAAGCTGCTGAAATTGTTATATACTCTGGGTTACAACTGACTTTTATTGATTTCTACCTTTATTGATTAATTGAGCATTTTATAGCAATCTAGTTAAAATGTGTTCTTTAATTTAATTCCTTGTTTATGCATTATATTAAAACTTTTTGTTTAAAATGGAAAGACTAATAGATATATCAGAATTACTTCAAAGATCAAAAAGAGTATCTACAAAGAATAGACAACATAATACAATATTTTTATTTTATAAAAATTTTGTATTTTTATAAAATTATTTTATAATTTATTCAATTATTTTATAATTACCTACAACACAGATTGGGAAGCGAGGCTGTATAAAGTGGAAGGAGATGGTGGAAAGGTAGAAAGAAATGTACCTTAACTTTTTTTGCTAGTTGTTGAAAAGAGGTCTTCCATATAAATTATGTTCATCTATCTCATTAAGTACGTGCCACGATCTTATTAGGTTGGCATTATACCATACTGCTTTTTCAAAAGAAATAATTTAGTTAATTTATTTCTTTGATGCTCACATTAGTATAATTAGTATATTCAACAATGAACAACTGTAATCATTTTTGTGGCTCTTTACCAATTTCTTGATACTTAATAAATAAATGAGAAAACTAAGCTTCACGGTGGTTACCTGACTTTTTCTGTTGCATAAACAGTGACTTAACATGGGTTTTGAGTATAATTCCTTTTGCCTCTGTACCCCTTTCTCTTTCCTGAGGTAACCTCCTCTTATCAGGTGAAGCAGTCCTATAAGATAGCTACCAACCTGACCCAGTAATACAAACAGAGAGAGAAACTTTCTACTATAATTTATAAATTCATTTTAATTGCTACTTCACATTTTATCATTTTCATATTACTAAGCTGTTTAAATTATTAGTTGAAAATTGAAATATGTAGATAAGCTATTTTTAAACATCACCCTTTCTCTACTTATTATCTACTAGTAACCAGCTATTTTAAGTACTAAGGTTACTAGTGAGTTCCTGGGTAAAAATCAGTTAGATGCCAGTTTGCTTTAGGTAGAGAGATTTTTATCTCTTTGTCTTCTATCTATCTATATCCTCTCTCTCTCTCTCTCTCTCTCTCTCTCTCTCTCCATCTACCATCTATCTATCTCTTGGTTAAAGGCTGCTGAGACTAGACTGATTCACCAAAATTATTTGGCTAAATTATCCCAGTGCATCTAATTTATCACCATAAACTTATTGTTATTTATTAAACTCATCAAATAATGGACATGGTTTTGAATTGAGACAACCATTTGATATTTATCAATTAAAACATTTTAAACCCTTCCTCTAGAAAATTCAGCTTACATGGAATAACTCATTCAGTATTACTAAAGATTATTTTTTTTAGAATTTATAAAGTGTTATGGCAAATAGTTTTGAAGATAGTAGAACTAGTCATCAATATTTACTTATTTTCATGCACTATTTGTTAAGTAAATTTAAAGAAGTGTAATTTGTAACAAATCATTTTTATTCTTACCAAAATTTTAATTGTGAAACATTTTTTACTATTTCTTTCATCTTACTTGCTAAAGAAAACCACCAAACACATTAAATATTTGGCAGTTATGACCAACAATCTATATACATCCAAAATTATTCTTGTCACAAATATCTTTATACAATTAAATTGTCTATTTTTTCTTTCTTTCCCCCTTCTGTTTCAAAAAACATAGAATCTTACATTACTTATTTTCTAACCATAAATGCGTCTTCTGGTTTCTTTGAATCTAATAAGAGATACCAAAGCCATATACACATGATAAAGATTCTTTAAACCATATAAGGCTATCCCTATTTGATCCTAGGGAAAGAGATTTGATTATGTCTGTGTAGTTATCTTTTCTGCTGAGTATTCTCAAAGGTATTTTAAGATACTTAAAAAATTCACACATTTGTGACTTGAAATTAAAACTAATTTGCAATTTCGAAATGACACAATCGCACTACAAAAATTTGTCACATGCATAATATCTTCTGCTAAAGTCTGTACAATTTACAGGAACTGTTATAAGGGAATGTAGATAAGGATATTCCTCTATTTTGAGATTCCAATTTAGGGTTAAGGTTAGGGTTAGGGTTTTGTACATAGTGGTTTTCCAAGAAATGTTTGCCGAATTAAATTATATAATAATTAAATTAATCATAAAATTCACTATTTCTCCAATTCTGATCTTATTTTAAAACCAATTGAATATTTGCCTAAATATACAATAATTACTAATCTTTGTGCAATTTTAGGAGTATAGATCAGTAATGCTCTGTAATAGAAGTATAGTTGTGGATTAAATAAGTGGTCTTATTTTATTTTCTGCCTGTTGTAATAAACTAAATTGATCTTAATTGTGTTCCAAAATGATATAAAGAGACATATATTTAAAATTTTTTTAAAAAATAACTTGGTGTTACTGAGCAAAGCGTATGTGTGTTTTATAGAATCAAATCTATCATATTAAATAAATAGGCTTTCTCTGTTACTCATTTACATGTTTTACTTGACACATAAATATTTTTCTTTGGATTTGCCATCACATTTGTTGTATTTAATGTTGCTTTTATGCCTAAAATAATCTAGGTTTATCTTCTATAAAGTAACAATTTGATCATGAATTATTTCCAGGTATTTTGAAAGGGAAACTACACGGTGAATTCTCACCATTGATAATATACTTTTATTTGTCTGCCTATGGAATGACAAAGAAAAGTAAAAATCATAACAGCCCTAAACAGAAGAGAGAAAATAAGATGCTGTGTTTAAAGTCAGTTCAAAGATTGTGCAAAAGATGGAAATAAACACATTTTAATATAATTCTAGTTTAATATTTTGCTATATTTGTCTAGTAAAATATTTTAGAATGATTTAATTTATTAATAATATTTGGAAAAATCTGTAATCAAGTGTTAAAAACATAGTGATTCACTTTATTTGGAGAACTAAAATATGCAAATATAGTCAAAGAAGAAATGAAGAAAGTAATCTCATTAACAATGTCTACCAAAAAAATAAAATACCTAGAGGTAAATTTAGTGAAGGAGGTGACAGAACTCTATAATACAAACTATAAAACATTAGTGAAAAAAAATTGAAGAGGACACAAATAAATGGAAAGATACCCCATGTTCATGAGTATAAATAATTAGTATCATCAAAATGTCCATACAAACCAAAGCAGTCTTCACATTCAATACAATCCTTATCAAAATACCAATGACATTCTTCACGGAAATAGAAAAAAAAAAAAGATTGTAAAATTCATATGGAAACAGAAAAGACCCAGTATTGATAAAGCGATCATGAACAAAAAGAACAAGGTTGGAGGCATCACACTTGCTGACTTCAATATATACTATCTAGCTATAGTAACCAACATAGGATGGTACTGGCATAAAAAAAGAGAAATCGACCAATGGAAGGGAATAGAGAGCTCCACGATAAACCCACGCACTTACAGCCAACTGATTTTTGACAAAGGTGCTAGAAATATTCAATGCCAAAAGGAAGCCCCTTCAATAAATAGTGCTGGGAAAACCAGATATCCACATGCACAGGATTAAAAGTAGACCCCCTTCTCTCACCATACACAAAAGTCAACTCAAAATGGATTGAGGACATAATTTAAGACTCAAACTATGAAATTACTAGAAGAAAATAATGGGAAAACAGTACATGAAAAGAGACAGGGCAGCACTTTTTTGAGCGAGACTGCAAAGGCACAGGAAACTAAAGCAAAAATACATAAATGGGACTACATCAAACTAAAAAACTTATGCACAGAAAGGGACATTGTCAACAAAGTGAAGACATAGCCTACAGAATGGGAGAAAGTGTTTGCCAACCACACATCAGAAAAATATCCATAATACATAAGGAATTTAAATGACTCAATGACAAAAAAACCCCAAATAACCCAATTTTAAAATGGGCAGAATATACAAGGAACTTAAATGACTCAATGGTAAATAATATTCAGAATATATAGGGAACTTAAATGACTCAATGGAAAAAAAAAATAACCCAATTAAAAAATGGGCAAGGGACCTGAACACACATTTCTTAAAAGGAGACATAAAAATGGCCAATAGGTACATGAACAAAAAAGAAAAAAGAAAAAAAGAAAAAAAGAAAAAGCTCAACATCACTAAATGTCAGGGAAATGCATATTTAAACCACAAGGAGATATCATCTCACTCCACTTAGAATGGCTATTATCAATGAGACAAAAAGTAGCAAATCTTGGTGAGGATGCAGAGGAAAGGGAATTCTCCAACATTGCTGGTGGGAGTTTAAATTGGTGCAGCATAATGGAAAACAGTATGGAGGCTCCTCAGAGAACTAAAAATAAATCTACTATATGACCCAGAAATCTCACTACCCCAAGGAAATGAAACCAATATATCAAAAAGACACCTGTACTCATATGTTCTTTTCAGCACTATTCACAATAGACAAGAGATGAAATCAACCTAAATGCCCATCAATGGATGAATGGATAAACAAACTCTGGTATATATACACAGTGGAATACCACTCAGCTGTTAAAAAAAGTGGTAGCCTATCATTTTCAGCAACATGGATGGAACTGGAAACTACCATGTTGAGTGAAGTAAGTCAGGCACCAAAAGACAAATACTGCATGATATCACTCATATGTGGAATCTTTAAAAAAAAAAAAAAAAGTAGTTCTCATAGAAGTACAGAGTAGAATAATTGTTACCAGCAGTAAAGGGGTGGGGGAGGGGGAAGAGGAAAAATGAAAAATGGTGGACCACTGGGTACAAAACTACCCTATCTACCTTAAGTGAATTATTGTGCAGCATATGCATGTATTGAAACAACTCACCATACCCCACAAATATATATAAATAAATGTGAAAAAAAATTTAAAAAACAAGGAAATTGGAAAATCTAGTATTTTTCTTTAAAGCATAAACAAAGAATAATATTTAATGAGTAATTAAAATGGTCATGATAATTAGAAGGTCATCAGGAGTCCTTATTATCAAATAAAATTGAAAATAAACCTACATTTGCAAATAACAAAAGTTTATAACCCCAAGGTCAAGGGTTGTGATCCCCATACTGGACAGTCTCCAAAAAACAACAAAAAAACCACCCCAAACCAAAAACAAAAGATCTACTAATTTAATAAATTAAAAATACATTTAAATTTATATCATAATTAATAATAACACTCTACATACAAAAATCAAAATAGGTTCACATATTGAATTTGAGTCTCCTCATGTTCTGAGGTAATGAACTAAAACAGTAAAGATGACGTTCATAGAGTACACCTATTAAGTAAAGTGGCTATTGCTTATTATTCTAACTGTTGCAATATTTTCAGTACTTTTCAGGTAAAATAGTGCAATTGTTTTTCTTAAAGTGAGAGAATAAAAACATAGTTGTAAATTTGGGGCATTACATGGTTCATCTCATATTTTTGAAAACATGGGTTCTATTTAATGGAAAGTCACCTAACCGTGGCTGCTAAAATACCAATGTCTTATTCCAACTTATAAAACCAATTAACTTGCAGCAAAGGTGATTGATGATTGTGAAAATCAGTTATTGCAGAATCAATACCCTTACCCTGTAACCATCATAATTACCTAACTTTGAACTTTCATTCCTGATTTTTCCTATCTAAGCATATAAGGAAATAGCATCTATCCTTTCTCAAGAATGATATCGGGGGTTCATAAGGCTTTCTTATCTCTAATGTTTGATTTAACAATATGTTATAGTCACTGAGATCCTATATTTAAAAATTCATTCATTGTTACTGATTTTTTTGAAATATTTTTAAGAGGAAATGTAACATTGGTAGGAATCAAACATTAAGCTTACCAATCTTTTAACATAATACATTCAGTAGTGTCAACTGATTGTGCCCAATCCAGGACAGAAAGAGTAATGAAGTTAAGATGAATAGGCAGGGCAAGAACACGAAATACTTCAAAAACATGGAGGCAAGGACTGAATCTAGAAGGAAATGTCAAAGTAAAGGGAGAATTGCAACTGGAAGCTGGGAAAGTTGGAGGGATGGAAAAAGACTACAAAGTCAAAGGCAGAAAGCACCAAGGAAAAATTGCCTGGAACAGGATTTTACATATTAAAAACAAACAACAACAAAAAACCCAGCTATCTCTCTGTGTCATTGCTTTGTTTTATGAATTATCTGCTATATGATTTATAATCTACATGGTGCCAGAGAAAAAGAGTATAATGTTTTTACTTATTTCCGTAGTCTCTGTCTTGTGAATCCAATTTGAATTTTTGTATAATTTAAACATAATTTTTATGGTTTAATAAAATTTTCATGCATTAAAATTTGTTACACATGGTTAATAATACTTATGGACTTCAAAAATGTATCTATTATTAAACTGAACGAAGTCATTAATGTCTAAACTTTGCACCAGGATGTTAAGTACAAAACAGATGTTTAATTGCATCTAGAGGACAGTCATGATATATGACTGTGTATATTTCTTCTCTTTTTAACATACATATATATTTCTTTTCTATTTTCAATTTTAATTCAAAAGTGATAAAAATAAATGAGCGAAGCACTGGATTCTAGTATTGACTTTCCCATTGGCAGTGACTTCTTTTTAGGGTGCTGACAAAGCACAAACCTCCTTAGGCCTTTGCTTCTTTATTTATACAATAAATAGGCCACTAGAAGTAAACTCTATAATGTTCTTCAGCCCTAAAACTCAATAAGTCAATAAAGAACAAACGTTTTTGTGTACAACAGAAATGAAGTCATCAGGTATTATATTTTCTGAACAAAAAAAAAAAATTCAATTATTTTAAATAGCAACTACAGTCTGTGTTTGAATGGCAGACACATTTCATCAATTTTCAATCATAGTTTTGTCCTTTATTTTAAAGGTGTATATTGTTAAATTGAGATTTCTTCATTAGGCAATATAAATTTAATCACTTAAGAGTTTGATTTGCCTAAAACATTTATTACTAATGATAATTTAAGTGTTTGAAATGCCCTTTCACTTCTCCAGAAATTATTTGAAGTAGAGTTATAGAATTGCTTGAACATTATGCTACTACACATCTAAAGGCTTAATAACTTTATCTATAACCAGTCCTAACTAATTTTGCTTGAAATAGTTATTTATTTTATTTCAGTATTCAAAGCAATATTGCTTTGTATTTGTCCATGGTAGTGAGGAAACAAGCTGTATGTCAGTGGTTCATTCATTTTGCCATCTTCAAGGATGACATTCAAAACAGTCAGGCTTATGCAATTTTTATTTATTTAATTTATTTTCTATTTAAAGAATCTACCTGTGTCTTTCAAAATTTAGCTACTGCTTCAGAAATATGAAAAAAAATGAATTATACCTATTCTTATTATGCTACTGTTATAAAATAATCTAAAATAATAAAATATTTTTATGATAAAAATCAGCAACAAACAACTATACATCTCACATACCTCTGACCTATTTCAAAATTGAAATAACAGAGAGGAGATATTTAAATGGACACAAACCTGCTCAGCAGTTTTATCCTAGATCTAAGCATCTACAGTACACGTAGTGAAAATGGACTTTCTCAGCTGTGTTTTTGCATTAATGCATGCTTTTGCCACAGTCATTTAATAGGTCAGGCTTATCATTTAAACATTTCTTATAGACATAGAAATAATGTAATGAAGAAAAATCTGGCCAATAGAGTTGGGACATAAAAATGGATTTATGTGACATCTGTATAACAGCAAGAAAGTTAAATAAAGCAGCAATAAAAATGATAGTAACTGAGATTCTGAGTCAACTTTAACAATTCTATCAAAAAGATGAGCTTAGTTATAAAAACTTTGAAAATGTTCAGCTCTCGAGATAAAGTACTTTATAAACAGAAGATAATAATATGATTTAACTGGGTTCCATATTTACAATGGAAGAAAATACTCAATTAAAAGCTGATATGCATTGAATAATGGATAAAATAAAAGAAAATAAATAGAGAGAGCAGCCCGCCGAGCCGCGCTGCGGGATGGAGCGAGCAGCCCGCCGAGCCATGCCGGGGGACGGAGTGAGCAGCCCGAGGCAGCAGCAGACAAGGTCGGGGACAACGCAGAGGCAGAGAGGGAGCCGCCCAGCCTGGCACAACTCGTGAGTGACCCCTGGCCCAGCCGTGCTCAGGGGCGGATGACTGCCCAACTTCCGCCTGCCTGGCCCCGGGGCTGCCGGGGCCAGTCCTCCTCGCCCTGCACTACTCCTCACTGAGCCTTCCCACTTGCTTGCCCCAGCACGGGGCCTCCCGGGGCCTGCAGTCAGACTCCCCTCCCACTCCCTCCGTGGTTCTCTGGCAGGGCTGGTGGCATGGTGCATCCCGGCCAGCATTGGGAGGGCAGGGAAGTACGGGCTGGGCCGACTGTCACTCCACCGCACCCTGGGCTCCGGCCCCCGGTAAACATCCTGTTACCGGGAGGCAGATACCATCTCTGCGGCCACCAGTTCGGAATAACGCCTAACTGATATCTGGTCAGGAATAGTGTGGTCAGAGAGTTCCTGAGTTCTCTTGAACCTGCCGGAGAGCTGACTGCGGGCAGGCAACGGAGATGGTCCACACTGGGGGGATTCAAAGGTGAACCATGTGCTGCGGGCTCCTCCCCCGAGGAGCTCACACTCTGGTGTGGGGGATAAGACAATTACACAAATAATCATGATACCAGGAGGAAGGTGATAAGTCCCGAGAAAGATCTACACAGTGCTACAAAGGCACCCAGAGCGACCGGTCGTCTGCGCCTAGCAGAAACCTGGTAGACTTCCTGGGTGAGGTGGTGCCGAGCAGGGTCTTGAAGGCCCAGCCAATAGACGAGGGTTGCAGAAGACACATCCCAGCCCAGCCCAGTGCGCACAGAGCGGGGTGACATCAGGCTAGGGAGGCAGAGACTCAACAGAAACCACACAACATGTGAGGCTGCCACTGCGTGATCCAGCAACCCGGGCCAGAGCGCTTGGAACAGGGAGAAGTCCTGCATGGGAAGTGGAAGCTCAGCAGAGACCACACACCCTGTGGTCCCGCCCTGTGATCTAGCATCCCAGCAGAGTCCAAGCTGACCAGAGAGGTGGCTCCCTGGAGAGGCCCAAGACCTGAGGCAACCACACACACAAGGCACTAGAGGCCAACTGAGCAGTCATGGAGGTAGCCATACCAAATTGGCAACCACAGCAACATCTTAGTTAGTCAATAGTCTCAAACTGGTGGAATGTGAAACTCCCTGCCACAATGAATAAGCATCAAAAAAAAAGATACCAGAAATAGAAAAAAATCAAGAAAGTACACCACCAAAAGTTAATAAATCTCAAACTCTAGATCCTATAGAACAAGAAGCCCTTGAAATGACTGACAAGGAATTTCGAGTGATAATTCTAAGGAAACTGAATGAGATACAAGAAAACTCAGCTAGACATCACGATGAAACAAGGAAAAGTATACAGGACCTGAAAGATGAAATGTACAAAGAAATCAATGTCCTGGAAAAAAATGTAGCAGAACATGCCGAAGTGAAGAATTTATTCAGCGAGATAAAAAACACAATGGATAGTTTAACTAGCAGGGTTGTCGAAATTGAAGAGAGAACCTCTGAACTTGAAGATGGGCTTTTTGAAAAAAAACAAGCAAAAAAAAAAAAAAAAAAAAAA
>NW_007734320.1:11947-12519 GCF_000696425.1 Galeopterus variegatus | reverse complement strand
CTCAAGGGAGTACTGGGTTTGGTTCCTGAAAAATAACCACCACTGCCATAAAAACCCAGGTAAAATCAAAACCCACTAGTATATTAAAAATGGCATTCATGAAGAGAAAGCAAACAAAAACGCTATCTACAACCTAAGGAACCAACAAACACAGAAACCAAACAGTAAAACAGAAAGCAAGGAACAAAAGACACCTAAGACAACCAAATAACCAATAAAATGTTAGGAATAAAGCAACACCTTTCAATAACAACTCTTAATGTAAAAGGCTTAAATTCCCCTATCAAAAGACACAGACTGGCTGACTGGATTTAAAAAAAGGACCCAACTATATGCTGCCTACAAGAGACCCACCTCACCCATAAAGATTCATATGGACTAAGAGTGAAAGGATGGAAAAAGATTTACCATGCAAACAGAAAAGAAAAATGAGCCGGAGTAGCTATTCTTATATTGGAAAAAATAGACTTTAAACTAAAAACCATAAAAAGAGGCAATGAGGGACACTACTTAATGATAGAAGGACTGATGCATCAAGAAGACATAACAATCATAAATATGTATGCACCCAA
>NW_007734320.1:0-10319 GCF_000696425.1 Galeopterus variegatus | reverse complement strand
TCATTCTATGAAGCAAACATCATCCTGATACCAAAACCAGGTAAAGATATAACCAAAAGAACACTACAGGCCGATGTTCTTGATGAATATAGATGCAAAAATCCTCACTAAAATACTAGCAAACAGAATACAACAACACATACATAAAATTATTCACCATGACCAAGCGGGATTCATCCCAGGGATGCAAAGTTGGTTCAACATATGCAGATCAAGAAATGTGATACACCATATTAATAAAGTCAAACACAAGGACCATATGATCATCTCTAGAGATGCTGAAAAAGCATTTGATAAAATTCAGCACTCATTCATGACAAAGACCCTCTATAAGATAGGTTTAGATGGAAAGTATCTCAACATAATTAAAGCCATATATGATAAACCCACCGCCAATATCATCCTGAATGGGGAAAAGCTGGAAGCTTTTCCTTTAAGAACAGGAATTAGACAAGGATGCCCACTCTCACCACTCCTATTCAACACAGTGTTGGAAGTACTAGCCAGAGCAATCAGAGAAGAGAAGGAAATAAAGGGCATCCAGATTGGAAAAGATGAAGTCAAACTGTCCCTGTTTGCAGATGACATGATCCTATATATCAAACAGCCTAAAACCTCTACAAAAAAACTCTTGGAATTGATAAACATTTTCAGCAAAGTAGCAGGATACTAAATCAACCCACAAAATCAGTAGCATTTCTATTCCCCAATAGTGAAAATGCCGAAAGAGAAATCAAGAAAGCTTGCCTATTTACAATAGCCAACAAAAATAAAATGCTAAGAATAGAGTTAACCAAGGATGTTAAAAATCTCCATAATGAGAACTACAAACCCCTGTTGTGAGAAATTAAAGAGGACACAAGAAGATGTAAAGATATCCTATGCTCTTGGATTGGACAAATCAACATTGTGAAAATGTCCATACTACACAAAGTGATATACAAATTCAAAGCAATCCCCATCTAAATTCCAAAGACATTTTTCTCAGAAATTGAAAAAACTATCCAGACATTTATATGGAATAACAAAAGACCACACATAGCCAAAGCAATTTTGAGCAAAAAAAATAAAGCTGGAGGCATAACCCTACTTGACTTTAAACTATACTACAAAGCTATAATAACCAAGACAGCATGGTACTGGCATTAAAAACAGATACACTGATCAATGAAATAGAAAAGAGAATCCAGAAATCAACCCACACACCTACAGCCATCCGATCTTTGACAAAGGCACCAGGGAAGAGACTGCTTCTTCAGCAAATGGTGCTGGGATAACTGGATATCAATATAGAGGAGAATGAAATTAGGCTCATACCTATCACCATATACTAAAATCAACTCAAAATTGATTAAATAATTAAATACACACCCTGAAACAATAAAACTTCTTTTTTTTTTTTTGTATTTTTTTCGTGTCCGGCAACAGATCGCAACCCTCAGTGTTGTGCCCATACTAGACCGGGACCGGCAACGGGATCGCAACCCTCGGCGTTGCCCCCGCACCTCGCTCAACCAGCGAGCGGGAACCGGTCTGTATGTGGGATCCGAACCCTTGGTGGAAGCGCCGCCGCGCTCCCAAGCGGTGCACTGTAGCAGTGCACCACCAGGCCGGCCCAACAATAAAACTTCTTACAGAAAACATAGGAGAAACACTTCAGGAAGTAGGACTGGGCACAGACTGCATGAATACAACCCCCAAAGCATGGGTAACCAAAGGAAAAATAAACAAATGGGATTATGTCAAACTAAAAAGCTTCTGCACAGCAAAACAAACAATTAACAGAGTTAAAAGACAACTAACAGAGTGGGAGAAAATATTTGAAAATATACATCTGACAAAGGATTAATATCCAGAATATACAAGGAATTGAAACAACTTTACAACAACAACAATAACAACAACAACAAAACAAAATCAAGTAACCCAATTAAAAAATTGGCAGAAGAGTTAAATAGGCATTTTTTAAAGTAACATATACGTATGGCCAACAGACACATGAAAAAATGCTCAACATCACTCAGCATTTGGGAATTGCAAATCAAAACCACACTAAGATACCTTCTCACCCCAGTTAGGCTGGCTAACATACAAAAGACTGTAAATGATAAATGCTGGTGAAGTTTCAGAGAAAAAGGAACTCTCATACATTGTTGGTGGGACTGCAAAATGGTGCAGCCTCTATGGAGAATGGTATGGAGGTTGCTCAAACAATTGGAGATAGATCTACCCTATGACCCAGCCATCCCACTGCTGGGAATATACTCAGAGGAATGGAAATCATCAAGTCGAGTGTATATCTGTTCTCCAATGTTCATTGCAGCACTCTTTACAATAGCTAAGAGTTGGAACCAGCCCAAATGTCCATCATCAGATGAGTGGATACAGAAAATGTGGTACATTTATACAGTGGAATACTACTCTGCTATAAAAAAATAATGAAATACTGCCATTTGCAACAACATAGATGGACCTGGAGAGAATTATATTAAGTGAAACAAGTCAGGCACAGAAAGAGAAATATCACATGTTCTCACTTATTTGTGGGAGCTGAAAATAAATAAATAAATACACAAATAAACTGGTGGGGGAGAGGGAAGAAGACAAAACAATTACAATTCCTTGAAGCTGATATGACAAGCGAACAGAAAGGACCTTGTTGGGAGGGAGGGTGGAGAGGGAGAAGGGAAGGAGGTTTCGATAATGGGCCACAATAATCAGCCACATTGTATATTGACAAAATAAAATACAATTAAAAAATATGACTTCAGGATAAATTTCCTTAAGGTAAAAAATTGTAAGTTTGTATAATTAATTTTCCAATTACAGTCAAACAGACCTTAGCAAGTTAATCAACAATTGAACCAACAGTGAAAATGGAGTCATTAATTTTATGATCTGTGTAAACTTTGAAGGGAAATTAGCATAAAGAAGACAACAGAATATTTAACAGATTTTCACGAATGAGATTTTTGTTTTGATTAAATTTGAAGTATGTAATACAGATCTCAAACATTCCCTCCCAGAATATGAGTTTTCTTTGGTGAATAACCCATCTAAAGACTGTGCTGATTTGGCACCAACTCTGATGACTCCGCACAATGCAGTGTGGAAGTCCCCATGGAATTGTACCTCCCAAGTCATTACCGTTCACAGACTTTCAGGGGCTTTCACATATATTGAATCAGCAGTGAAAATTTTGGAGACAGATGACTCTTACTTCAGTGCAATTTGAATAACCTTTTAGCAGTAATGAATGCCTATGCTTGTCCCTAGGAGATATGCTATAAAAGATGAAGGTATATTCAGTCTGAATTCCAATGGCTTCATGCTTTAAGACAGGTCAGCCTAGATAGCCCAGGCTTAATATTCCCCTAAAAGGAATATTTATAAAGGAGCTTAATTGAACAAATACTAACAGGTTGTAAAAACATACATTTTAGTTTTATGTTTATTCATTTCTATGATAAATATTTTTACTGAATAAAATGGGTTGCATTCATGGACCTGATCTATAACATTGTATCGCTTGGAAGTAAAAGTTTAATTTACTCCTGCTAACTTAATCTGGCACTTACTAGGTTATAACGCTGAATGGCCTTTCAGTTGTCATTTGCATATTTTTGTTTTACATAATTTCCATTTGCATTAGAAACATGTTTACTACATCTTATCAAACCACCAAAGCAGAATAATCAGAATTGAATCTATGCTCAAAAATAAAGACACAAGATAGACTTTAGGATTTTAAGTGCGCACATCCACACACATGCACACGTGGGTTCACACTCAACGTCTGTCTGTATAATGACACGTGAAAATGAAAATGGCATGTTTGACAATGTATAACAAATAATAAATGCATAGTAATAAATCAGCACTCTCTGCCTATGCTAAATAAAAAGTTAATAGTCTTGAGTTTATGTGAAACTGGCATCTATGTGTGACTTACTGGAGAGACAAAACAAATAAAATGATAGAGCAGTGATCAAAATAAATAAATGGGCAAAACATGCCCTAGGTACTGATCAAATAAAATATGGTGGTGGCAGTATTTAATACAGGCATAATAATAATTGATAAAATATAGAAATAATAGATAACCTTATTAGTAAATAATTATGCACCAAAATACAGGTGGTAAACCCATCAGTCCTTTTAGATATTATGACAGAAATACAGTTGTTCACAGACTTTAACTTAACATCAGCCTATCACAAATCAGACTTAAATAGAGAAAAGAGATAAAGTATGTGTGCATGTTTTTTTTTTTTAGTACCTGGATTAATTAACATATTATAAATTGAAAAGAGAGAGGTTAAATTCTCAAACAACCAATCCTTTATCAAGATTATACAATCCTAAGAACAACAAAAAAGAAAATTTATCTTCTAAGAAGTTATGCCTTAAATAATATAAATTATACATTAAATAATAATTGGTTGAAAATGTAGTTATAGGTTAATTTATTTTTATAGCTCAAATACAAACTTTAAAACTAGTTGAGATATTAGAATACAGGTATAGCGGTAACAGGAATGAACCTATTGCTAAAAATTATTCTACAAATGTTAAATATTTATGAATCAGTTTGGTGTAACATTTAAGAAAGCAATACAAATCCACTTCTAGGAAGGAGAGGATATATAACACAATTACAAAATGAGGAATTATTAAACTGGAAAATCAAAACATGGGATTGATATGAATACATGATATTGGGAAAATATAAACAATACTTTTTTTATAACTGTTAATTACATGTGATTACTTATTTTTAAGATGAAAACTTACCTGAAAACTTAGTACCTACATTTCAGAGTTCATTACTAGTGGGATGTTTATAAGCTTTCCTAGATATATTTAGTAACTGTGGATTAATAAATACTGACCTGCAGTCAAAAGTGTTCCCAGGTCCTTCAACACAAATCCCTCCATTAAGGCAGATTACCAAATCCAGTTCGTGCTGACCACCACTATCAATGTGTTTTTCACAAAATTCACCAGTGTATCCACATGGGCAAATGCAAGTAAATCCATAGACCGACTTCTGGCAGAAGCCTTCGTTCATACAAGTGATTGATGTACAGTCCTAAATTAGGAAATAGAGAATCAAATTTGATTATTAACAATAAGACTAACCATTTTATTAAAATTATATTTTTATTTAGAGATACTTTAAGAAACTGATATGCAAGCTTGTCTGATATTTCCTTCCTGTAGTAACCAAAATATATGTTTATAATAATAAATGATTTTTACCTTTTATTATCAGAAATACTCTGTCAAATATTCCATTGCTGATTTTCCAGGAAAAATAAACTTTATTAAGCTTTATTAAAACATGTACCTTGTCAGAGAATTGCCCTTCTCCCCAATTCTGGTGCTAAAGCAAATTCCCTCTGTAGATAATATCAGGAATTTATTGACCCTTAGTAGCTACCATACATCCCAGTTTGCCCAGGACAGCCTCAGTTTAACTCTAAGTAATAATTAATAATGCCTTGTTAACTCTCAAAGGAATTCTGGGTTTGATCACATACTTAGAATAGACATTTCACAATTGACTTATACCGCTCTAGAAAACCTAAAACACATACAATATCTGAATTTTGAATCCAGTCATAATCTTTTAATAGTCCACTTTTCTTGATGTATTTATTAAAATTTATGTCCAGAATTTCTGACACCAATATTTCCAGAAGAACAGAGGTTTTGTGAAGTCAGAGGAATCTGGATAACATCTGTCTCTTACTTTTTAAGCTTAAAAATATTTCAGAACTTTGTTACTTTTACTCACTCACCAAGTGATATTTTATTTATTGCAACTACATGCATGTGTAAAATGGCAATAATATGTGACCCACCTCATATGAGTTAAATAAAATAATGAATATAAAGCACTTAACACTGTGCCTGGAAGATAATAGCTGTTCAGTAAATGTCATCTTCCTTCCCTTTCCACTCTGAAGGCCAAGGACCCTGTCAGTCTCTATTTCAGGCATTTGGCCCTTGCCTTAAATAGAAAATGTATTTCTCTGTATATGCAGTTTCTACTGTAGCATACCATGTGCTTGTTAAGTTTACATTTTAGGTTTTATACGTCTGCTCACATTGTGAAAAGCACATATCATCATACCATAAACATGGTAGGCCATCATTTTTCAGTGTAATGTCAACTGAAAAGATTAGCATGTATAATTCTGAGAAAAAATTTATGGAACATTATGACAGCATTAGTAAAACTTTTAAAATTTATTCTCAACGTGTCGCCCACACAGAATTTCTTAATGAATATACACAAATTTAAATCATTTGCACTCTAGGGTCTCAAGTTATTAATCCTCAAGGATAACTACATATGTAAACATGAAATCCTTCTTTAGTATTTTACCCTGGAAAGTGAAAATTTTCTAGAACTATCATTACTTAACACCTATGCTTATAAATATTTAGTTAAAAAGTTAATAATATAAACTCACACTGACACACAAATATGAAAGCCATTGCATTCGTATTTTTTATCCAATGGCAAATTAAAGTTTTGTCAGAATTACCAGAGATTTTAATTAGTGTCCTTTTAAAGAAGAAATGGATTGTGCCCTTGAGTATAAAACTCATCATGCCTGAACCCCAGATGGAATGTTTTACATTCACCCAAGTGATAGAGCTAAATGTATGTTTTTATAAATGAATGCCATTCTGGTATTTGTTCTACCTTTGCTGAAAATGTGAACTCCTTAAGTATAACCAAAAGCACTTAGTAGACTTCCTGAAGGTATTCAAGTTATTTTCATGAAATGTAAAAGCAGAATTCCATAGGGAATAACATGGAAACAACATGTTTCTTTCTTAGCCCTATGGCTGGGTATATAGAGAATGATTTATTAGAAAGCATTATATAAACTAATTGAATTATACATCCCATGGGAAGAAAGGGGATAGTTTTTAGACTGCCAAGAGTTTTGTCTCTAGGGTTTACAAGAATCTTTACTAAATTAATTAGAAGGCTTAATGGGAACTACAAAAGCAATCTCTTTTTAGAGAAAATCAAATTGTCATACAGAGTTCTTGATCCTTCCTGGTTCAAAATTAAGTAAAATGCCTTTTATTTTGATCATCATTTATACTACTTTGCTATACTCTATTTGATATAATAAAATGCTTCCCAAGGGGGGTTCACTAATGTAATTTTAGAAAATGAAAGAAATAAAAGGCTGGGGTGTTTAGAGAAAGGGATGGAAACTGGGAGGATTGTTACAGACCAGGGCAATCTAGAATATTGGGCTAGAAGAACCCAATGATACATTCATTCAACTTGTACTCAAAACATCATGCCAGGAAATGTACAAGACAGTGAGTGTAACAGATCAGTGATGTATTCATGGTAACATGTTAGACCAAACCACTATCTAAGCTAATAAATGTGACAGTAATCTTGCTGACTCAGGTAACTGTGTTCTCTCTGCAGAATGTGGTTAGATCCAAAGATTTGTCTTGGGTTCTCTGAACTTCCTAGAAGAATTGAAAATTATCTTAGATCATCTTTATCATAACACTTCTCTCTTAGCATTTTTCTTTTTCTTTTTCTTTCTTTTTTTTTTTTTTTTTTCATCATTGGAGTTTCTAAGTCATGGAATACTTTCTTCAAATAAAATCTTGGAAAAGCAAAATATGTTAAATACACAGAGAACTGTTTTATATGAAGAGTAGAAACAGGACATGGTACCCATTAGGTCCCTACCTTCCCCAATGCAAAGGCCTGTTAAACTTCACAGAATTGCCTGAACTTTGTCTAGCTCTGAATAAAAACTATTAATGTAGTCCAGTGTTTCTTAAACTTAAATTACATATAAATTTAACTTCTTAAATTGTAACTTGTTAAATTGTAGATTCAAACTCAGTAAGTTGGAGGCCTGAGTTTCTTTATTTCTAACAACGTCCCTAGTGGTTCCAATGCTGCTAGCTCATGGACCAGACATTGATTAGAAAGAATTCAGCCCAACAGCCTTATATTAATCAACAGGATGAGGTTGAGCTCAAGGGTGCTAGAGTGACTTTTCCAAAATCTTATAGCAAGACTCTGACATAGCAAAGCCACATCAACACTAAATGTACTGAATTATAACCTAGGGCTCATTGTGCAGACACACCTTGGAGACACTGAGAGTTTGATTCCAGACCACTGCAATAAAGCAAATATAGCAATAAAGCAGGTCACACAAATTTTTTGGTTGTGCAATGCATATAAAAGTTACATTTACACTACACTGTAGTCTTTTAAGCATGCAATAACATTATGTCTAAAAAACAATGTACTTACTGTAATTAAAAATACTTTATTGCTAAAAAATACTAATGATCATCTGAGCTTTCAGTGAGTCAAAATCTTTTTGCTGGAAGATAGTCTTGCCTCAATATTGATGGCTATTGACTAATCAGCGTGGTGGTTGCTAAAAGTTGGGGTGCTGTGACAACAATAAAGTTTGTCACATTGATTGACTCTTCCTTTCATGAAAGATTTCTCTGTAACATTTGATATTTGATAACATTTTACCCACAAGCAGAACTTCTTCCAAAATTGGAGTCAATTCTTTCAAACCCCACCAATGCTTTATCGACTAAGTTTATGTAATATTCTAAATCCTTTGTTGTCATTTCAATAATGTTAACAGCATCTTCACCAGGAGTAGATTCCATCTCAAGAAACCACTTTCCTTGGTCATCCATAAGAAGCAACTTCTCATCCATTAAAGTTTTATCATGAGACTGCAGCAATTCAGTCACATCCCCAGGTTCCACTTCAAGTTAAGTTCACTTGCTATTTTCTACCACATGTGCAGTTACTTCCTCCACTGAAATCTTGAACCTCTCTAAGTCATCTATTAGGGCTGGAATCAACTTCTTCCAAACTCCTGTTAATGTTGATATTTTGACCTCCTTTCATGAATCACCAGTGTTCTTAATGGTATCTGGAATGGTGAATCCTTTTAGGTTTCAATTTACTTGGCCCAGATGCATCATAGGAATCACAATCTATGACAGCTATAGCCTTATAAAATGTATTTCTTAAATAATAAGATTTGAAAGTTGAAATGATTCCTTGATTCACGGGCTTCAGAATGGATGCTGTGTTAACAGGCAGGAAAACAACACTAATCTCCTTGAACATCTCCATCAGAACTCTGGGGTGAAGAGATGCCTTGTTAATGAGCAGAAATATTTTGAAAGAATTTTTTTTTATACAGGTCTAAACAGTGGACTTAATATTTAGTAAACCATGCTGTAAATAGATGTACTGTCCTCCTGGCTTTGTTTTTCTACTTATAGAACACAGGCAAAGTGGATTTAGCATAATTCTTAAGGGTCCTAGGATTTTCAGAATGGTAAATAACTATTAGCTTCACCTGATGTGTCAGTCACCTGATGCATTAGTCCCTAACAAGAAAATTAGCCTGTCCTTTGTAGCTTTGAAGCCAGACATTGACTTCTTTGTTTTGAAAATCCTAGATGGTGTCTCCCATTATATGGCTATTTTGTCTACACTGAAAATCTGTTGTTCAGTGTAGTCACCTGTCTTGGTCCATTTTCTGCTGCTTATGACAGGATAACTGAACTTTGTTTTGAAAATCCTAGATGGTGTCTCCCATTATATGGCTATTTTGTCTACACTGAAAATTTGTTGTTCAGTGTAGTCACCTGTCTTGGTCCATTTTCTGCTGCTTATGACAGGATAACTGAAACAGGGTAATTTAAAAAGAAAAGAAGTTTATTTCTTATAGTTTTGAAGTCTTGGAATTCCAGGGTACAGGGAACACATCTGGTAAAGGCTTTCTTCATGGTGGAGGCTCTGTACAGAGTCCCATGAAAATGCAGGGTATCACATGGCAAGAATAGCAAGAGCATTTTCATGCACTCTCCTTATAAAGTCACCAGTCTACACTTTATAACCCATCATCACTTCATGAATGTATTAATCCATTCATGATAACACAGTCCTCATGATCTAATCACCTCTTAAAGACCCTACCTTTCAAATGACACAGATTTCCCACCCTACTAACACTTTTCCAGTGGAAAAAAGATTCCAACACGTGAAATTTTGTGAGACACATTCAACCCATAACTCTAGTTTCATCCATGATCTTAGCTAGATCTTCCGGATAACTTGCTACAGCTTTCACATAAGCACTTGCTGCTTCACCTGCACTTTTCTGTTAAGAAGACGGCTCCTTTTCTTAAAGCTCATGAACTAACCAACCTCTGCTAGCTCACACTTTTCTCCTGCAGCTTCCTCACCTCTCTCAGCCCTCATAGAA
>NW_007734319.1:94036-95194 GCF_000696425.1 Galeopterus variegatus | reverse complement strand
ATCCCTGGGGGAGGACAGTCCAGGTGAGTTGTTCAGAATGTCACGTATTGGGGTCAGTCCAAGTAAAGGCAAATATGTCCTGGGAAGTGGGGTTCAGGGGGATGGAAAAGAATGCATCTTTTAAGTCTAGGACTGAATAATGAGTTGTAGAAGCCAGAACCTGGGATAAAAGAGTATAGGGATTGGGCATTAAAGGATGGATAGGAACAACAGTGGTATTAATTAAGCGGAGGTCTTGGACTAGTTGGTAAGACCCATTTGGGTTTTTTACTGCCAGGATGGGAGTGTTGAATGGTGAGTGCGTAGGGCGGAGGTATCTCTTTTTTAGGAGATCTTCAACAATGGGTTGGAGTCCGCGAAGTGCTGTGGTGCTGAGGGGGTACTGAGACTGATGTATATATTTGGAGGGATCTTTTAGCCGAATTGTAATAGGTGTACAACGTGTGGAGGAGGGTTTAGTGGTGTCCCATACAACAGGGTTTACAGGGTATGATAAAGAAAGGTATGTTTCCTGATCACCTTCAGGGAGGAGTGCTAATAGGAAAGGGGTTATAGGAGATGGGGGAAATATGGAAATGGAAACATGTAGCTGAGCGAGAATGTTTTGACCCAGTAAGGGAATGGGGCATTGAGGCATGACCAGAAATGAGTGGCAAAAAGGAGAAGGAATGCCTTTAATATGGCAAGTTAGTGGAGGTGTGCTGTGGGGGTATATATGTTTTTCTCCTACCCCGACTATAGGAGAGAGGTTAAGTGTGGTTGGGCTCCGAAACTCCTTTAAGACTGAGAAAGTGGCTCCTGTGTCCAGGAGGAAAGAGATGGGTCGGCCATCCACAACAATGGTTACCCTGGGCTCACTTTTTGTGATGGTCATGGTCGGGAAGGAGCCAGGGCCCCATCAGTCCTCTTCCTCTTCAGCCAGTCCTACCAGAGGTGCTTGAGGTGCCCGGGATGGCTGGGGCTTGTTAGGCCAGTCTCCCCTTCAGGTGAGTGGACAGTCTGAGCCCCGATGTCCCATTGTTTTACATTTAGGGCACGGCTTGGTGGGAGTCCTGGGTGAGGAGCAATCCCGCGACCAATGACCCTCTTTGCCACACTTAAAGCAAGCTCCAGGGGGAGTCTTGGAGGCAGAGGGTTTGGAGGGGCGCTTGGAAGGCT
>NW_007734319.1:82112-93036 GCF_000696425.1 Galeopterus variegatus | reverse complement strand
CCGCCTTTTCCCATTCCCTTTCCTCTTCTCTATTATGAAAGGCCTTGAAGGCCACTGATAAGATTTCAGTCTGGGGAGTAGTGGGGCCCTGTTCCAGTTTTTTTAATTTAGCTTTAATGTCGGGGTAAGATTGGGCCAAAAAGTATGTCATAAGGACATGGCGCCCGTCTTCTGAGGTGGGATCTAGGTTGGTGTACTGTTGAAGAGCCTGAGTTAGTCGATTAAGGAACTCAGATGGGGTTTCTTCCCTTTTTTGGTGAACATCCTGGACTTTCTGAAAATTAACAACTTTGCAAGCGGCCTTTTTAAGACCGGCCAGGAGGCAGGAACTAAAGTGATCTCTGGCCTGGATTCCCTGTGGCGTGTTGTAATCCCAATGTGGATCCTGTTCGGGGACCGCCTGGGGGCCAATGGGGAGGGCAAGGTTTATGCGGTGGGCCTCATCTGCATGGGTCCGAGCTGCACCCCAGACACGGTCCCGTTCCTCAGGAAGGAGGGTGTTGGCCAGGAGCATGTAGATGTCATGATGGGTGAGACTGTATGCCTGAAGGACCCATTGGAATTCTTTAATATAAGTAGAGGGGTCGGTGGTAAAGGACCCTAACCTCTTTTCTAGCTGGGTGAGATCGGCTAATGAAAAGGGAACGTGTACCCTAACAACCCCCTCGGCACCAGCTACTTCATGGAGAGGAGCCATGGTAGAGGAAGGGAGGAGTCCCCGGGAACGAGTTACAGGGGGACTAAAGGAAGGCACCAGTGCAGGTGAAATGGGAGTTGGCAGGGAATAAGATTGCGGCAAGGTGGGGCTAGGAAATGGCGGGACAAAAGATGGCAGCGGAGGAAATGATGGGGTGAGAGAAGATGGCGGCGAAGCTGCTTGTGGGGGTTGAGGGACAGGAAATGGCTGCGAGGCAGGACTGGAAGAAACAGGGGTGGAGGAGGAGGGAGGGAGAACAGGCTGACTAGGTGAAGCGGAAGATAGTGACAGAGTTAACTGAGGGGGTTGGGGAGCAGAGGGACTTACAGGAGGAGGAGACCTGTACAGAGGGGGTTCGTCCGTAGGGTCAAAATTATCAGAAATAGGGGATAGTGGAGGTGGTGAGGATGGAGGGGGTTTGGAAGCAAGGAGAACCTGGGAAGGAGAACAAGTGAGACAGAGAGAGGGATTTTGGGCAAGCAGGTGGAAAGCCTCAACATAGGGAATCTCTTTCCATTTTTTCAGGTGCTGGCAGTAATTAAAGAATTCCCGGAGAATATCAGGATCGAGTGTGCCCTCAGGGAGCCACTTATTTTGGTTATCTAGGGAATAATAAGGCCGATCTTGTGTGCAAAATTTAGTGAGGAGTTTGGGTTTAATGTCAGGCTTGAGGGATAGGGTGGTGAGGTTATTTAAGAGATATTGTAAGGGTGAATCACCCCAGAGGGAGGAGGCAGAAGCTCCCATTCCAAAAAGGATTAGAGAGAGAGAGAGAAGGTTTAAAAGGAGGATTAGAATGAGCCCTTCAGCTGGATGAGAATGACAGGACTCAGAGGGCGTCCCCAATGAGTCATGCCGTTCCCAGGGGATGGGTTCAAGGATGAACCCAACAAGGAAGGGGGTGTAGGTTGTCACCTAGACCCTCACTTCCTGTAGGCAAAGATGCCTGGAGCTGGAAGGGACCTAGCGCACTAGGGTTTTGACGGACAGCGGAGGTCCAGGACCTGGTAGGAGGAAGGTTAAAAGGAGTGACAGAAAGAGAGAGGAATGGGGGCTCAGCCTCCAGGGCTGGGGGAATGTGATTAGGGTGAAGGTTTAAATAATCTACAAGCCTGACAAAAGGAAAAAGGGGGCTTACCTAATGGATGAGCCAGTGGTGGGTGAAGGAAGTCAGCGCCGGAGAAAATAGACGAGGGCAGATCGTCAGTCCCGGGGGTTCGCAGAGGAGTCCAAGGAAGGAGTCCCCTGGCGTGGGGTGAACTCCTTCCCAGGTTTCGGCACCAATGAAAGGGTGCACGGATGAAGGAAGAACATGAGACCCGGGCTGACAGTTCACCAGAGAAGTTCCACTTTATTCAAGGACTGTGCGTATATTTATAGGAAGCTGCGATAAGGGTTTGGATAGGGGGTGGACAGGGCAATAGCTGATTGGACAGGGCTGGGCAGGGGGTGAGCCTTCATCTGTGACTAGTTGAGGTTTGGCGCCGGCAGGCTTTTACTGCGGAGAAAAACCCGGAAGGGCGCCATATTGCCAGGGAGTGCCTTTCCCCTCCCCCTCCGCTTGAGTGCCCACAATATCCTTACAAGGTAGGTTTCATAGAAACACGTTTTTATTCATGAAAACTAATAAGAGTTAGCCAAACGAAGGAAGTTGGAAAGGATTTCCCAACTGAGGAAGCAGCATCAACTATGAAGCAGGCAAAACTACAAACAGTTATTACTAAAGCGTAGTATGTGAAGTGTGTGCCGAACGACTGGGATTGCAGCTGAAAAACAAGAACATGTCTTGGAAGGAGTTTATGCTAATGTTAGAGCATTTAGACCTTATTCTGTAAGTCAAAGATAACCCTTGAAGCATTATAAGCAGAGACACGAACTACCTCCACAAATTCTGCTTATTTTTACGTATGTTGTGAAATNGACAGTTCACCAGAGAAGTTCCACTTTATTCAAGGACTGTGCGTATATTTATAGGAAGCTGTGATAAGGGTTTGGATAGGGGGTGGACAGGGCAATAGCTGATTGGACAGGGCTGGGCAGGGGGTGAGCCTTCATCTGTGACTGGTTGAGGTTTGGCGCCGGCAGGCTTTTACTGCGGAGAAAAACCCGGAAGGGCACCATATTGCCAGGGAGTGCCTTTCCCCTCCCCCTCCGCTTGAGTGCCCACAATATCCTTACAAGGTAGGTTTCATAGAAACACGTTTTTATTCATGAAAACTAATAAGAGTTAGCCAAACGAAGGAAGTTGGAAAGGATTTCCCAACTGAGGAAGCAGCATCAACTATGAAGCAGGCAAAACTACAAACAGTTATTACTAAAGCGTAGTATGTGAAGTGTGTGCAGAACGACTGGGATTGCAGCTGAAAAACAAGAACATGTCTTGGAAGGAGTTTATGCTAATGTTAGAGCATTTAGACCTTATTCTGTAAGTCAAAGATAACCCTTGAAGCATTATAAGCAGAGACACGAACTACCTCCACAAATTCTGCTTATTTTTACGTATGTTGTGAAATGGTTTGCTTGGATAAACCTCTGCTTCTCATCTGCTATTTAAATTTGCACATCAAAAGATTTTTTATAGAGAGTACATGTAAATTATATGAAACCAATGCTATAAATGAAACTACTCTGAAAACATTTTGCAGATACTGTTGTGGAATATTTTAAAGCATATATGTTTATATTGAAATTTGGACTCCTAACTGTTAACTTCTTTCTGAGTGTTTACAGTGATTTCATCCCTGGTAAACACACAGCTCATTTATTGAGGCTTACATTTTACTGACACTGGCTTAACAAGGCACTAGAGGCTTTCCTTTACATTTCTCCAGAAAATGCTGTTGGAATTATGCAGATCTGTCCCTGACACTGCCCATTGTTCTACCTAATTATTTTTTGCATAATCATTAGAGTGTTTTGATTCATTTTTTTCAACATATTCTCTGGCTTCTAAGCATTTTGAGGACTCGCCAGATATTGGTGAAATTTCTCCATATTAAATTCCGAAATGCAGCAGTTGGCTACTTTGTATGAGGTACTTCTGAATTTTTTGATCCTCTGCACTGGGAGGTTGAATTGGTGGCATCAAAATCCTCTCAGGTGTATTAGTAGAAAGAAGATAAAAGCCTAGCTTAGTTCTTCTTCCCCTAGCCTGTTTACCTGTTCTTTTTTATCCCTGCCTGTCTTTTTCCCACATACTTTTGAATGATGAAAAAGAAGAGTAATCCAAATTCTTCCCTCCATTTTTTTTCTACACAACGAGTTCTGCTATTTGTTTTCCATTTTTATTGAAGGCTACCTCAGCAGAGAAAGAATATATTTTGACTCTGATCCCCACCACCGAGAGACTGGCAACATATAAACATTTTGCTTTTCTAGGCTGTGTCTTTAAAACAGGATCTAGCAGTAGTTATAATTACAGTAATAATAACAACACTAATAGCTACCAGTGATTAAAAAGGCACTGTTATGACTTATCTATGACTTACATAAACTACTGCCTTTAATTTTTAAAGTAATCTTATAAGGCCACCATTAATGTTATCCCCAGTTTGAATAGGAGAAAACTATTTATTCCTATTGAATAAATTTTCCCGGGTCAAACAGACAGTCAATAGAAGAGATAGTATTCCTTCCCAATCTTTATAAAATCTGTAGAAACTACAGGGATACAAAGAGGAATAAAACCTGGATTCTGCTGTCAGGAACTGTACACTTTAGAATACATATAAGTTTAATAGAATATATAAAAAGAAAACACTAAAACAATACAATGTAGAACATGTGCTATCAAAGTTCCAAAGAGGAGGAGATTTTACAGCCAGATGTTTGGAAGAGTTCTTAGAAGCACAGCCTCATTAATATCCAAGAAAATGCAAACTGAAACTACAATTAAATAGTCTTACACACTGACCAGTTCCACAAAAATTTAAAAGTCTGCCACTACTAAGTGTCAAGGAAGATGTAGAGCAAAAAAAGTTCTGTAAAATTAATTTTTCACAACCAGAAAATTTGAAAGTGCATATGCCATAGGGAATAGCAATTTCTTTCCTAGAATATCCCTGACAGGTACTCTCGTACAACTGTACCAGAAGAGACACACAAGTATGTTTCATTGAAGCGCTGTCTGTAATACGCCAAAATTGAACAACCTAAATGCCCATCAATAATAGATCTGATAAAAACAAAAACCGTGATGTATCTATATAATAGGATACTACACAGCAATTAAAATGAATGGGCCATAACTGTAAGCGTCAGTATCAGTATATCTCACAAGCAACACTAAAGGAAAGAAGCAGATCACAAAATCATATACACATAATGACACCAGTTATATAAATTTTTAGAAGAGCCCATGTTAAGCTATTTTTAAGGCTATACACAAAGGAGCTAAAACTATAAATAAAAGCAGTAGAATGATTAGCACAAAGGTCAAACCATCGACGGTCTCTACTGCAGAGGCAGGGTAATGTGCACACAGAGAACTTACGAGTTACTGGAAATTCTCTATTAAGATAGGTGGCACTTACATGAGAATTTCCGATTACAATAACTTTTAAATCATCTGCATGTTACAAATATTTTTCTGGCTAAGTAGTATTCTATTGTGTATATATAACACATTTTCCTTATCCAGTCATCCATTGATGGAAATTTAGGTTGGCTCCAACTTTTGGCTATTGTAAATAGAGCTGCGATGAACACAGTAGTGTGGGTATCTTTCGACATGATGATTTCCATTCCTTTGTGTATATACCCAGAAGTGGAATTGCTGGATTGTATGGTAGTTCTATTTGTAGTTGTTTAAGAAAACCCCATACTATTTTCTAAAATGGCTGTACTATTTTTCAGTCCTGGCAGCAGTGTAGAAGAGTACCTCTTTCTCCATATCCTCACCAGCATTTGTTATCATCAGTCTTTTTCATAGTGACCAGTCTAATTGGGGTGAGATGATAGCTCAATGTGGTTTTGATTTGCATTTGCCTGATAATTAGTGATGACCTTTTTTTCATGTAGCTGTTGGCCATTTGTATGTCTTCCCTTGAAAAATATCTATTCGACTCCTTTGCTCATTTTTTAATTGATTTTTTTACTCTGAAGTTGTTTGAGTTCCTTGCATATTCTGGATATTAATCTCTTGTTGGATGTATAGTTTGCAAATATTTTTTCTCCCATTTTGTAGGTTGTCTTTTCAATCAACTCTGTTGATTGTTTTCTTTGCTGTGCAGAAGGCTTTTTAATGTTATATAATCCAATTTATTTAGTTTTTCTTTTATTGTCTGTGCTTTTGAGGTCTTATTCATAAAGTCTTTGCCCAGCCCACATCCTGCAGTCTTTTCTCTATGTTTTCTTCTAGGAGTTTTATAGTTTTAGGTCTTATATTTAAGTCTTTAATCCATTTTGAGTTGATTTTGGTACATGGTGAAAGGTACAGGTCTAGTTCCATTCTTCTGCACATGGACATCCAGTTTTCCCAGAACCATTTAATGAAGAAGCTATCCTTTCCCAATTTGTGTTCTTGGTGCCTTTGTCAGAGATCAGCTGGCTGTAAGTATGTAGATTGATTTCTGGGTTCTCTATGACAGAACTAAGAAAAGCTTTGTAATATAAATGTTATTTATATTAGCATTACATAAGTAAGGATTTAGAATTGTGAAGAAGGGTAGAAGGTCATCACAGGCAAAATTTTTGTACAACCTGCTGCTATTGTTTAGGCTAAAGTTTTCATAAAATGTGAGATGAGTAATCAGAATCATTGTGGGAGTGGAATACCTTAAGTCGCCATCAGTATGTTTGTGTTTTAGGGGCAACAGGAAGTAACGTGCATGAACATGGACTGTTGTGAACAACAGTTCCTGGAGATGATTGTGGATAAGCTGAAACAAGAGACTAAAATCAATGCAATCAGATGTTACTGGGAAAATATCTGTCTGTTCTAGGAGGGTCTAAAAATGTGCCTAAGATGGAGCAACACTTATTTAACAAAGGCAGCAGAGGAAGATGTGTTAGATGAGTCCATCTGAAGATCATAAACCCTAAAATGTATTAATAACACAAGAGCATATTTTACACCAATATTTGTTACATAAAATCAGAAATCGTTAGGTAGCATCTTGAGAAAAAAATCTGTAAATATCGTGATATAGAGAGTGCAGTCCATCCTCAAGAAAAACTCCACAATAAAGCCAACAGAGGAAAGCAAAGAACGTTCAGACCTTTAAAATTTAGACCTATAAATTTTGGAGGAACTTCTAGACAGCTGAACCTGCGGAGGTTTCTGGACAGTGGCATGCTTCTGGAATGCATGGAAGCTCCGTGTCCCTTCTCCCATACCTCACCCTATGTGTCTCTTCATCTGTATCCTTTGTAATACCTTTTTATAATAAACAGGTAAACATTAAAAAAAAAAGAATAAGAAACGGTGTAAAATATATGTTGTTCCAGCATGAACCCAAGTTCTTTACTTCCCCTGGCTGCAAAAGACTCTGGGCCAGAAGCAACCCAGAATTCACAATTCTTAAACATTTTCAGGGATCAAAGAAAAAGCAATGGCAGAAAATGGAATTAACTAAAGAGAGCCCACATCACATACAGGTACTCAAAATAAACTTTGGAAAATGAGCAACACATATACACCTCCTGAACTTAGTCTTCAGGCCACCAGACTGTGACCCTTGATGGCCCATTGCCTAGGATGAGGCAAAGACAATTGATTGCAGTCACACAACCAAGGAGTTGCACAGCACCATGTAAGTCTACCCGCTCTACTGACCTATGGTTCAGCACTCTTTCAGTTATTGCAGCATTGTTCTCTGTTTCTCAGTATTATGAGATCATTTGAGACTGGTAGGAGAATGGAGCAGATAAACTGACTTCTATTGTCTATTCCTGCATGTAGTAGAATTTAGTCTTTCCACTTTAAAAGTACTATCAATTCATTTCAAAGGCACACAAGCCTAAATTAACATACAGGTGTGGATTCCTAAATCTCCTGAAATAAATGAGTTCATTGTATTCAGCACATTCTTGACATTTTAATGAAGCATATTAACAAAAATTATGTTCCAAAGTCATTACAGTGAGCGATTACTCCTTGTTACCTAGAAAATCACTGGATCTGAAGAAAAAACTCCTAATAAAATTACTTATGGCAATATTATCAATAATGACATAATTACATTGACATTAATAACAATATGAAGGACTTCATTCTAAAATATTACTACATAGTCAAACAGGTTGAGTGTAAATAAGAAGCAATCATTTTTAGCTCATGGGAAATTCTCTGCTTAATTTTTCATACTGTAATTTGCAGTAAACATGACAACATTGAGAACCATACTCTATTGACAAGATGAAAGCTACACTTTCCTTATTATCCTTCAGTAAAACTAACCATTCCACTTCATTCAAATTTTCCATTCTCCCAATGTTCTTACAATACAGTGAAAATAGCAATGTACTCCAAACTTGCACCTACATTAAATAAATTTACAGTGTCTTTCAATATTTCTGACGCCCAAGTGTCTCATTATTATTTCTAAGTAGATCACTGGAAATTGTAGGTGGCAGATTTAGTGACTCCAAGATTAAAGAGAGTCTGAACTGTGAAGTGCCTGATCTCCTTACTACTCTTGATCAATCAAATCAAAAGACTGTTTTTACTCCTGAGGATATTCTCCACTAAAATATAAGACAGAAGTAGCAGTTTTGGCTCCCCCTACTTAATAGCTGAAGAGCTTTTGAAGTGGCACTTACATCCTCTGAAGCTTCTTTACATGGACCATATAATGGAGAATTCCAAATGGAAGCATAGCATAGTGAAAAACCAGACGAAATTACCTGGGGAAGACTGGCTGTCCATATAGACAAATGAGTTCTCCTTCCCCAAGATCACGTCCCCTCAGTTGATCAGACTAAGATCAATCTTTCTAAAGTTCTGGAATTGATCAAGGATAATGATGCACACTAGCAAAACTTTCAAGACCTGGAATATTAAAGACAGCTTATGCTAATTTTGTATAAGAAAGAGAAATAGAACCCTAGGTAAAAGAGAACCCACACACAGTCCCCATCAACACTGTAAAGAGCACTATTCATGCTATCGCAATGGACAGTTGCACTATATGTTGAGAAAAACTTGCCAAGGGTTTGCTCATCTTATTGATACCAAACATCATCCAGAAGCCTACTATCCAGGAGGATGCTATGCCNTGTTCTTATAATACAGTGAAAATAGCAATGTACTCCAAACTTGCACCTACATTAAATAAATTTACAGTGTCTTTCAATATTTCTGACGCCCAAGTGTCTCATTATTATTTCTAAGTAGATCACTGGAAATTGTAGGTGGCAGATTTAGTGACTCCAAGATTAAAGAGAGTCTGAACTGTGAAGTGCCTGATCTCCTTACTACTCTTGATCAATCAAATCAAAAGACTGTTTTTACTCCTGAGGATATTCTCCACTAAAATATAAGACAGAAGTAGCAGTTTTGGCTCCCCCTACTTAATAGCTGAAGAGCTTTTGAAGTGGCACTTACATCCTCTGAAGCTTCTTTACATGGACCATATAATGGAGAATTCCAAATGGAAGCATAGCATAGTGAAAAACCAGACGAAATTACCTGGGGAAGACTGGCTGTCCATATAGACAAATGAGTTCTCCTTCCCCAAGATCACGTCCCCTCAGTTGATCAGACTAAGATCAATCTTTCTAAAGTTCTGGAATTGATCAAGGATAATGATGCACACTAGCAAAACTTTCAAGACCTGGAATATTAAAGACAGCTTATGCTAATTTTGTATAAGAAAGAGAAATAGAACCCTAGGTAAAAGAGAACCCACACACAGTCCCCATCAACACTGTAAAGAGCACTATTCATGCTATTGCAATGGACAGTTGCACTATATGTTGAGAAAAACTTGCCAAGGGTTTGTTCATCTTATTGATACCAAACATCATCCAGAAGCCTACTATCCAGGAGGATGCTATGCTGTCTAATATGTATGTTCAAACAGAAAAGCCATCTGTCTTTCAATGGTTATCTTCTGTCTACAGATACCAAATCAAAGCTTTGTAAGGACTACTTTTCTATACTTGGTCAATCTCAGCTTTTAGAGTGTCCCCAGTAGTACTCCCTGTAAATGAAGAATATATTGCCTCCTTTTAAACATATAGACAATTTCTAACATATACAAAAGTAGAAAGACTAATAATAATGAACCATATATACCTATGACCCAGCATACACAATTATCAATGTATAGTTGTTCTAGTTCATCTATACCCCTCTCCATCGTATTATCTCTTTTAATATCCACAACAACCCTGTAACTTAGAGTCCATCATTGTCTCACTTTTACAAAATAATGGATGCATCAAATGATTAAGTAATCCTGCAGAAATTACATGTAGGAATCAAAGGCAGGTCTGTCTATTCCAGAGCCTTTTCTCTGGTTTGCTTCTATTTGTCACCATGAAAGTTAGTAGAGTCTAGAGCCATATGAATTGCTGTATTTGTCACAGCTTTGTCATTACATAGATGGCACGCTGAAATTGGGTGGTTTCTGGAGAAGTTAATAAAGTGACAATTTACAAAGGATTAATGATATTCTGGAAGTTAGTAAAACAAAGAGCGAGTGTCAGAAGCCCTAGGCCCAAATGCACAAAGGGAATGAGTGGTTCCCAGAACCCAGATTCATATGTAGCTGTGTGCAGAGTGTCACTGGATAGAAGACATTACTTTCAGTTAAGGAACAGAGCCAGCCGGGGTGAATCCACAGAGAGTGGCCACAGGGTATCTCAAGCTCTCTTTCTCATTTCGTATCAGCCAAATACCATTAAATGACAGAGATCAAGGTAGCCCATTGATACAGTCCACAGAGGTCAGCCTTCCAGGGCACAGAGCAGGATGGAAATGGTGAGTTTGGAGGGGTAAAAGATGATATCCAGCACAATTGCCTACCAAATGCAGAGAAGATATGGTATGTTATTTTGAGAGAGTGATCCTATCCTTATCAGTAATTAGAACCATTGGTGGGAAATAAAATGATACCCATCTTTCATTAGAAAAGCCTGAATTACTTAATACCTTGGTAAAGCAGATAAAATTTTCCAAAAATTTCTAATAATCATTAAATCCAAATCTGAGTCATATGGCTTAAGAACAGGTTTATACACAATACTTAAAGCAGCATGTAACCTACAGAGTATATGTATGAC
>NW_007734319.1:76103-81413 GCF_000696425.1 Galeopterus variegatus | reverse complement strand
TGAAGCTAGGGAGAGATGAGGGCATTGGAGAGGATGCAGAGAAGATATGGTATGTTATTTTGAGAGAGTGATCCTATCCTTATCAGTAATTAGAACCATTGGTGGGAAATAAAATGATACCCATCTTTCATTAGAAAAGCCTGAATTACTTAATACCTTGGTAAAGCAGATAAAATTTTCCAAAAATTTCTAATAATCATTAAATCCAAATCTGAGTCATATGGCTTAAAAACAGGTTTATACACAATACTTAAAGCAGCATGTAACCTACAGAGTATATGTATGACACAATACATGTACATAATTAATGTTTACTGAATACATGTTGGCATGGAGCAATCTAATCGGGTTTTAAGGCCATGTCCAGCATATTAGGGAAGAATAGAAGCAGAATATAACAGCCCCATTCTTTTCTGATTTCACTGGTGAGCCAGTGGTAGATATTAATTATAGTGGTCTCATCCCTAGCTGCAATTAAGAATCTCTGGAAGACTTTGAAAATATGCAGATATTTAAATCCATCCCAGCCACACCTACACAATCAGAATCACCAGAGGAAGGGCTTGGCATGCGTACTTATTAAAGCCTCAGAGATGATTATCAAGCATAATAAGGGCCAAGACACCTTCACTTGTCTTGAACCTCTTGGTTAAAAATACATGATGTATCTAAAAGTTTAAATGCAGAGAGAAGAAAGATGAAATCCAAGAGACTTTGCTGTAATGTAATCTCCATGAAGGTGGAGATTTGTGTTACTTCTGTTCAATTGATATGCCCTTAATGCCTAGCACAGTACCTGCCACAGAGAAGTAGATAGTCTAGGTAGATAATATGTTGAATAAGTGAATGATGTAATTCCAAAATGAGATAATGCACACAAAGTTCAGCACAGTGACCATCAAATTATGGTATAGAAACAGCTTAATCTCTCATTATTCTATTAATTTTTTTGCATGTCTATCTGCTTTTATTAGCAAATTTTTCAGGTTCTGCTTCTTGACACTTCTCAGTCTAGTGCTACATCCAAACACCAGGCAAATAGAGGGAAATTAAGAATTGCATAAATTGTTATTGATTCTCACAGTTTTACTGCCTTTTGGGAAGACGTCTCTTCATGGCCAATAAAGTGGATATTACTTTTCCATTGTAGATTGTCATTTCTATTTTAGTCCTTTCAGGCTGCTTTAACAAAAATACCATAAACTGGGTGGCTTATACCAACAGAAATTTATTTCTTACAGTTCTATAGACTGGGAAGTCCTAGATCAAGGCACTAGCAGATCTAGTATCTGGTGAGAGCCTATTCCTCATAAGTGGTGCTTTCTCACTGTGTCCTCACATGATGAAAGGAGCAAATGAGCCCCTTCAGTCCTCTTTTATAAAGGCATTAATCCTGCTCGCATGACCTAGTCACTTCCTAAAGGCCCCACTTCTTAATATTATCGCATTGGAGATTTGGCTTTACATTTTTGGGGGACACAAACATTCTAACCATAGCACTGAGTAATGTACTTGCTAGTCCAAATCCACGTACTATCCACAAAGATTCTTCTTGCCCCTTTTCCATGTTGCACATTCTTATGCCTTTCAAAGCATAAAATATGCCAGGATGGCCAGGTCATAAGGAATGTCAGTGCTTCACTTGAAAGAACCCTTCCTTATGAAAATTTAGGCTCCTGGGTGATTCCTACAGCACCAGCTCAGATGCCCCTTTCTTATCTTCTTGCTACTTGCCTATTAAGTTCTTAACAAGGTTAATTTGTCATCCCTCCTTCTTACCTTCTCTTCTCTCCTACAAAAAGCCCTATTTCCATATGTTACAGTGATGAAAATAACTTGGAATCTTCAGTGTTGCTTATTACTTAAAAATCTGAGTCTTTAACACATACTGGAAAGTAATATTTATTGGATGCAGACTAAACACCAGACATTGGATATCCTAAGACAGTATTTGTGAAAACATATTCAGCCCATCACTATTTTGATAGGTTTTAATTTGTGTTCAGTGATCAAAGAATTCATTGGTCCATGTATTATACAATTTTATTCATAAGAGATGTTCAGGGGCCGGCCGCATGGCACACTCGGGAGAGTGCAGTGCTGGGAGCGCAGCGTCTCTCCCGCTGCGGGTTTGGATCCTATATAGGGATGGTCTGTGCGCTCACTGGCTGAGCACAGTGCGGGTAACACCACAACAAGGGTTGCAATCCCCTTACCGGTCATGAAAAAGGCAAAAAAAAAAAAAAAGAAAAATTTTAAAAAAGAGATGTTCAGAATGAACAAATTTGTAGAGATAGAAAATAAACTAGTGGTTGCCAGAAGCTAGGGAGAGATGAGGGCATTGGAGAGGATGCAGTTAAGGAATGCAAGGTTGTTCTTAGGGATATTTATTCAAACTGTTCTAATATTAACTGTAGGGATAAATATACTAAATTTTGACAATTGTGGTGAATGTACTAAAAACTGAATTTAAATGGGCAAATTGCATGGAGTGTGAGTTATAAATTTTAAAAGCTGTTTTAAAAAGAAGAAGGAAAATAAAGAATTTCTTGGTAAGTTTGGAAGCACTCATTATTAAAACACATTTGTGTGGTAAAAGTTCTGAAAAATCCTATGGGGAAATATATACTGTTAAAATGTAGTTAAACTTATTTGCAGATGGATCCCCTTATTTGTTTGTTTTGCCTCAGTCTATCCACTAAAATCTCTAACAGTTTTTGCCTGATGTTTTCTTAAACATAAGTTAGGGAAATACACAAATTAAAAAGAATTTTTAATCTTCACAGTAGTTCTTTATGAAAATAGCTATTAGCGTTAGTATGTTTTCTGTCACTTATTACAGAATACCTGAAACTGGGTAATTTATAAATAAACAAAATTTATTTCTTACAGTTTTGGAGGTTGATAAGTCCAAGGTCCAGGGTGTGCATATAATAGGGGCCTTCTTTTTGGTGGGGATTCTCTGCAGAATCCCTAAGTGATGCAGGTTATCACATGGTGAGAACAACAAGATTGTTTTCATGTGCTTGCTTGATTTCCTTATAAAGACAGAAGTCTACTCCCTGATAACCCATTAAACCATTAACTCATTAATCATTAATGAATTAGTTAATTCACAACGGCACAGGCCTCATAATCCAATCACTTCTCAAAGGCCTCTTCTTTTAAATACCATATTGGGAATTATGAGCTTTGGACTCATAGCATTATTATTATTATTATTTCTCTTTTAGCAGATGAAATAACCGAGACTCAGAGATGTTAATAAATTTGTCTGAGATATCACAGATAGTAAAGGTTGAAGATAGGGTGTGAATTCTGGTCCCCACACACAGCTATGTAACTGAATTCTAAGCAGACATTAAAAAGATGGTGCAATTCTGTATTTATTGATGTGAAGAGAGAGCTACAATAAATCTTGAGGAAAAAACAGGCAAACACATTGATTGCTCATGTAGTTTATATTTTGGAAAAGGTATATATTTACATTTGTAAAAGACTATGTATTGTGTGTGTATGTATTTATAGAAATATACAATAAAAAGGTGGTAAAATTACAGACAGATTTAAAAAATGTTATCAATTTATAAGAATGTTCTATTTTTTTTTTTTTTCCTTTTTTTGTCTTTTTTCGTGTCCGGCAATGGATCGCAACCCTCAGTGTCACGCCCGTACCGGACCGGGACTGGCAACGGGATCGCAAACCTCAGTGCTGTGCCCGCACCTCACTCAGCCAGTGAGTGGGAACCGGTCTGTATGTGGGATCCGAACCCTCGGCAGGAGCGCCACCGCGCTCACAAGCAGCACACTGTAGCAGTGCACCACCGGGCCAGCCCCTATAAGAATGTTCTAATTTTTCAACAAAACAAGCATGATTCATACAAAAGTAAGGCTAAATAATTTTTCCTCCTACTTTTCACCCTTTCCCCCTCTTTTCCATAAGGACATAAAGCATTTTGGAAAATGATTTATGTGGTAGGGATGTAGCTAGGAATCCTCAAAATCCTCTTTGTAAAAATATGGGAAGTTTGAATTTCAGACCAATTTTGAATTTCAAACGAAATTTCTCAATTAGCCCTGATGTAGATATATATTTTTTTTTTAACTTTAAAAATAGGTATTTTGGGGCCGGCCCAGTGGCGCACTGCTACAGTGCGCTGCTTGGGAGCACGGTGGTGCTCCCGCCAAGGGTTCGGATCCCACATACAGACCGGTTCCCGCTCACTGGCTGAGCAAGGTGCGGGAGCAACACCGAGGGTTGCGATCCCATTGCCGGTCCCTGTCCGGTACGGGCGCGACACTGAGGATTGCAATCTGCTGCCAGACACGAAAAAAAGACAAAAAAAGAAAAAAAAAATAGGTATTTTCCAAAGGAAGACATAGAAATGACCAACACGTACAAGAAAAAAATACTTGGCATTAGAGAAATGCAAATTAAAACCACATTGAGATATCATCTCACTCCAGTTAGACTGGCCATTATTAAAAAGTACATGAATAACAAATGCTGGTGAGGATGTGGCAAAAGGGTAACTCTCCTACACTCTTGGTAGGACTGTAAATTGGCACAGCCACTGTGGAAAACAGTATAGATATTCCTCAAACAACTACAGATAGATCTGCCATATGATCCAGCAATCCCACTGCTGGGTATATATCCAAAAGGATGGAAATCATCATGTTGAAGGGATACCTGCACTCCCATATTCATCACAACTCTGTTTACAATAGCCAAAATATGGAACCAACCTAAGCATCCTTCGACAGATGACTGGATAAGGAAAATGTGGAATATATGCACAATGGAATACTAATCAACCATAAAATAGAATAAAATTCTGCCATTTGCAGCAACATGGATGAGTCTGGAAAAAACTATGTTAAGTGAAATTAACCAGACAAGGAAAGAAAATTACTACATGTTCTCAGTTATAACTAGGTGCTAAGAAAGAAAAAGAGAGGAAGGAAGGAAGAAAGGAAGGAAGGAAGGAAGGAAGGAGGAAGGAAGGAAGGAAGGACCACAATTCATTGAACTTTCAGAAGGAGAGAACAAACCTAAGGATACAAGAGATAGCGGGAGAAAGGAAGGGGGTTTGCATAGGGATAGGTTGGGTAAAAGGCATAAAGAAAAATCATGATTTGTAATAATGAATATGCCAATAATAATAAAAAAAAGAAAATTAAAATTAAATTCTGCTTCTATCTCCACAGATAGAGTAAAAGGCTAGAATAGGGCCGACCCCGTGGCGCACCCAGGAGAGCATGGCGCTGGGAGCGCAGTGACGCTCCCGCCGTGGGTTCGGATCCTAT
>NW_007734319.1:63772-75555 GCF_000696425.1 Galeopterus variegatus | reverse complement strand
TAAAAGGCATAAAGAAAAATCATGATTTGTAATAATGAATATGCCAATAATAATAAAAAAAGAAAATTAAAATTAAATTCTGCTTCTATCTCCACAGATAGAGTAAAAGGCTAGAATAGGGCCGACCCCGTGGCGCACCCAGGAGAGCATGGCGCTGGGAGCGCAGTGACGCTCCCGCCGTGGGTTCGGATCCTATATAGGAATGGCCAGTGCTCTTATTAGCTGAGCGCAGTGTGGGCGACACCACACCAAGGGTTACAATCCCCTTACTAGTCACGAAAAAGACAAAAAAAAAAGTCTAGAATAGCTACTTTCTTCTTATATTTGATAAGTTGCTGCAACATAAAAAGCACAAAGAAAATTAGAGTAAAAAAAGCCATGAGAAATAAGTGAGTCAAGCCCTTTTATTTTAGAGAAGAAGAAAACAGAAGTACAGAGAAGTTAAGTAATTTGTCCAAGCTCAGACAGTTTACTGGGGAGAGTGAAGGTTAATCTTTACTCCTCTCAACTCTCAGCCCAGCCTTCTTTCTGCTAAATGACATTATGTTCCCAAGAAAACTTAATTTGCTGCTTAGTGTCCACCCTAGTTAAAAACACACAAACTTTCTCTTCGCATGGACAAAACCCATCAGATTGTACCTAGCAGGTATCTCAAGACCAAAGCTTTCAAATCTACAAAAACAAATGCTTTTAGTTGTCTCTCTATCCCAACAAACAACAAAACAAATATTTTCAATACTGACTCTGTGCAGAACAGGCCATACTAATGTAGTGTTACAATGTACTAGCCAAGGAGAGAGTGCTGGGCGCCCTTTCCAGTTTTGGCTACTGGATGATACGCTGGTGGATATGCTTTGGAGCTGGGTTGCATAGACTCACTATAAGTTGTTGCCTGTATGGGATTTTTTTTCCATCTAGTTCTGTGATTTTTTTTTTTTTCCCCAACAGGGGAATGCAGGGAGATCAGGAAAACTGATGAGGCATGATACCTAGGAGTTCAGGGATTTTACTTTTCACACTGTATTAGGGAAGGTGCAATTAAAGAAGCAGAACCAGTATAGAGATAGTGAGGAAAAGTGGGGAATAAAGAAAAAAAAAAGTACAGTCAATATACCAGCATCCTCCCCCTTTGGCAAGAATTGCATAGTCATACCAGCATCCTTTCTCATTCCCTCTACCCCAGATCCACTAGAAAAATAGAAAAATCTATTTAGTGTGTACACTCCTTTAACCCCACTCATGTTACACTCTTGCATGTGTGTAAGTCAACCCTTCAGGCCTACACCTCCCCCCGTTTTAGACAACCAATGTATTAACTGCCCATTTCAATTCTCTATCAAGCTATTACTCACTATTACAGCCATCCAAATTGTTCTTATGTTTCAGTTTTTAACAACACTTAACATTTGTACCTATCACCAGGTAAGCAAAGCCTGGTTCAGAGTCTATTCCTATCAGATCCTATTTGTAGCCTCCTGCGACTACAGGCATCAGTCTGATTTTCTGGCTATATTCACGCCCTTCCCCACTCCAGGGAATCTGCTACATAACCGTCTGTAATCTCTGCCTCTTTTGCTGGCAGACAGGACAGTTATTTTTGTTATTTTGTGCCTCAGAGGGTAAAATAGGAATATATCTAGATTCATCCCATTTATGCTTTGCTGAAGTCCCTCTATGTCCACTCATTTCATGGACACAGGTGGTCACCTTAAGGGAGCACACCAAAATGTCCACTTGGTGGTTCCGATCACCTTCCAAACTTGGAAAGGAGCTCTTCTGACAGGTACTGGCATGCCCTACTTTAATGTGCTCTTCAAATTTCCACAGGGCTGTGCACCATATGGGCATCTCTTTAACAGGCTAGATTTCCTTTGCCCTCCTGCCTGACCATGTGGCCAAGCCATTTATCATCATTCATGAGGTGATAGAAACTGAAACAAACGGGGTTTTACTACTTCTGTTCTTGCATCACTGGGAAAACAGCATGCAATTCAACCCACGGAGTTAATTTGTTTTAACCTTTTCCCGTCAGAGTGGTGGCCTTCCACACAAGATGTTGTTCATTCACCTTGGAACTACTGTCCACAAACCAAGAAGCTCTTTGTTTATCAGTTGAGAGCTATTTATAGTGAACTATACAAGTGACAATAGAATTCAGCAGCTCCTCACATAGTTGCAGAATCAGTCTTAGAAGAAAAAATGTGCCCTGCACATAAGTATCTCCTCCTTGCATGCCCCAGGCAGAATGGTCCTGTATAAGCCATTTCCATTGCATTATGAAACTCTTCTGGGCATTGCCATTCCTATTAGAGTGTCTCTTTAACACCACATCATAGGTATTTCGGGCTTCAAAATTATTAAATGTCATTTAGTCATTGAGGTAATCCCTATCAATGCCCAATAGCATGCTAGTGATTGTCTCTCAAATGGGAATTCTCTAATGTGAAGTTCCAGAGGTCATCACTAAGAGGAACTCACAGGCTTTTACCATAAGCCCCATTGTACATTCAACAAAGAGCGATCACACAGAGAATCTGTCTCAATCAGCATTCCAGCTTCTATTCTATATTGTGTGGGCTTGCACAATCTTATTGATTCTCATTTAGCATATCCAATTAATATTGTTTAAAGGGTGGATTTACTTGCCTTCTGTTTTACAATAATAAATAGGAGAGCATTCTCCAGAGGGATGCAATGTCCACAACCACTTCACATAAAGCCTGTTCAAACACTACTGGACATAGGTGAGGGAAAAAAAGTGTTGCTACTATAGCCTCCAGAGAAGACAAGGACATCACTGACTCAGCCACCACCTCTGCCACCAACATTTCCACCTGCAGCTGCTCACCATAACTTTATTGGCAATTGCCGTGGAGCATGAAAACCAAGGATGGTAGCAAAGAGGGGAGAGACAAGCACAGGACCTCAGTCACCATGTCTCCAACACTGAGATAGGCACTAGAAGAATTTTCCCTTGAGGTGAAAAGATAAGCAGAGGACCCACACCAACCTCCATCCTTACCACATAGGCCTGCAGATCCTTTGGCAGGACAAGCCTAGAGCCAAGTGTGGGAGGTACTGTAGAAAACACACTACATTGCTCTAGAACACTAGCACAAACTGTACACTCCCCAGCCTTGGGATCCAAGCCAACACAAGATGACACCATTGTGAAACTGGAACCATTACTGGAGCATGCTGTGCCCTGGGGCCAGTAATCAGGGTGCTCTCCCAGCCTTAAGGCTCTGCCCTCCACCCAGCACACCCACAGGAGAGGTTATTAATGCCCTCATCATGGCAGCTTGAAGCCAGGGCTCACAGTGGCTGTAACTCTGTTCTGTAGTCTGGGAAGCCAACCCTTATCCTGCTGAACTGACACACTGACACATTCCAGCCACAGATCAGACAGGCAGACACACCTTGGGCAGAATATACCCCATTCCTCCCCCTACCCCAGCCCTGTCAGCTGACTGAGTTGTGTTCACCTGAGCCCCTAAGCTGGAAAAACAGCTCACAGGTAGGTCTCTTCCTAATGAATACGCCCTGGGGACAGTAGAAATAAAGTGCTATTTGCACCTCCCAAAGAAGTGGCCAGGTGGTTCTTTCCTGAATAGTCCCACCTAGCAGCTTTGCCAATAGTCCTAAGAGGGGCTTCACTGGCCCCTTCACTTCAGCTGGACAGGTCACTTTACTTCAGGATTGCCTAGTGATCCCACCCACTACCCAGAAGTGGCTGGAGGAGTCACTTCACTGTAGGTCTGCCTAGCAGCCCTGCCCACTGCACAAGAAGTCCAACCTTGGAAGTCCAGCTTCCAAACTGCAGAGGAAAGAATAACCTCAAGGCAGCTGTTGTCACCACCACCTGGCCCCAGAGCACTGCCACCACTGTACACCTTCCTCCCTGCTCTGCAGTCTATCTTGCTGCCTGCCAACAGTCAGCTTGGATGCCACCAGCTCCATCTCACCCAGAACCAGGTGGTCCTTCATTTTACCAGGCAAAAGAGGAAAGAGGAAGAAGCAAGGACTCAGGAGAAGCTTCCTTCTACAAAAGGAAAAAGAAACCTTGCCAAAGGTCATCCCTTCAAGCTGAGAAGCTTCAGCTTGACCCCAGTGAACCTATCAGGGTAATGGGACACTAATCAAAGTGCCAACAAGCCTGCCCAGGGTCATCCACCTCAGCTAAGGAGTGACAGGGCACCACATACTTTCCCGAAGAACTTGAGATCTTTCACATGTCCTCAATGACCCAACACAGTGGCATTCACTTCAGCAAGGAACCACTGAGTGAATGGATTAAAAAAACAGACCCAACTATATGCTGCCTACAACAAACTCACCTCAACTGTAAAGACTCACACAGACCAATAGTGAATGGATGTAAAAAAGATCTACCACACAAATGAAAAACAAAAATGAGCAGGTGTAGCTATTTTTATATTGGATAAAATAGACATTAAGCCAAAAACTATAGAGACAAAGAAAGTCATTATATAATGAAAAAGGGGTCTATCCAGCATGAGTAATACTAATCATAAACACATATACATTAAACATCAGAGCACCCAGGTATATAAAGCAAACACTATTAGACCTAAAGAGAGAGATAGACACTAATACAATAATAAATGGAGACTTCAACCCCCTCTCTCAACATTAGATTGACCATTTAGGCAACAAAGAAACACATGATTTAAAATAAACTTTGGCTCGCTTGGACTTGGTGGACATCAACAGAACATTTCATCAAACAACCACAGAATATACATTCTTCTCATCAGCATACGAAACATTCTCCAGGACAGACCACATGTTAAGTCACAAAACAGGTCACAGTAAATTTTTAAAAATTAAAATGATTTCAAGTATCTTTTTAGACCATTACAGATTTAATCTAGAAATCAGTAACAAGTGAAACTCTGGAAACAATACAAATATACAAAACAGGTCACAGTAAATTTTTAAAAATTAAAATGATTTCAAGTATCTTTTCAGACCATTACAGATTTAATCTAGAAATCAGTAACAAGTGAAACTCTGGAAACAATACAAATACATGGAAATTAAGCATGTTCAAGAATGACCTATGGGTCCAAGAAAAAATTAAACAAAATATCAAATAAAATCTCAAAACTAATGAAAATAGCAACACATCATACCACAAACTGTCGACACTGAAAAAACAGTACTAAGAGGGAAGTTTATTGCAATAAATGCTTAGATGAAAAGAATAGAAAGACTTCAGATAAACAACCTAAGATTGCACTTCAAAGAACTAGAAAAACTAGAACAGTCTAATACCAAAATTAATAGATGGAAAGAAATAATAAAGAGCGGAGCAGAACTAAATTAAACAGAGACCAAAAAGATACAAAAGATCAACAAAACAAAAAGTTGGTTTGTTGAGAAAATAAACAAAATAGAAAAACGATTAACTAGACTCACTAAAAAAAGAAGACCCAAATAACAAAAATAAGAAGTGATAAAGGACATATTACAACTGATACTACAGAAATACAATCATTACAGACTATGATGACCAACTATATGCCAACAAATGTGAAAACCTGGAGCAAATAAATAAATTTCTGGACAAATAGAAACTACCAAGACTGAACCCTGAGAAAGAGAAAACTTGAATACACCATGTTCAGCAATACATGTGAAGTATCAATCAGCAGTTTCCCAACAAAGAAAAGCCCAGGACCAGATGGCTTCACTGCAGAATTATACTAAATTTTCAAATAATTAATACCAATCATTTTCAAAGTATTCCAAAAAATCGAAACAGAGGCCATTCTTCCAAACTTTTTCCCTAAGGCCATTATCACCCTAATACCAAATTTAGTCAAAGACATGCATGACAAAAAATGAAAAATACAGGCCAATATCATTGATGAACATACATGCAAAAACCCTCAACAAAATATTAGCAAACAGAATGCAACAGAACATCAAAAAGAGTATACAATCATGATCAAGTGGGATTCATCTCAAGGATGCAAGGACGGATCAACACACACACAAGTCAATAAATGTGATACACCACATCAAAAAAAATGGACAAAAACCAGATGATCATCTCAATAAATGCAGAAAAAGCATTTGACAGAATTCAACACCCCTTCATGTTAAAGACTATCAACAAATTAGGTATACAAAGAAACTTAATGTCAGAAAAGGAATACAATTCAGAATGGGAAAAAGATGAAAGCTTTTCCTTTAAGAAAAGGAACAAGACAAGGATGCCCACTCTCATACTCCTATTTAACATAGTATTGAAAATACTCTCCAGAGCAATCAGTCAAGAGAAAGAAATAAAGGGCATCCAAATTAGAAAAGATGAAGTCGTATTTTCCCTGTTTGCACATGACGTGGCCCTACATGTAGAAAAACCTAGACTCTACCAAAAAACCTCCTAGAGATGATAAAGAAATTCAGTAAAGTTGCAGGATAAAAGATCAATATACAAAAATCAATAACATTTTTATACTCCAACAATGAACTATCAGAAAAACAAAGCAAGAAAGTAGGCCCATCTAGAATAGCTACCAAAAAATAAAATACCTAGGAAAAAATTAACTGAGGAGGTGAAAGATCTCTACAATGAGAACTACAAATTAATGCTAAAAGAAATTAAAGAGGACATAACAAATGGAAACACTTCTCATATTTATGAGCTGGAAGAATTAAAGCTGTGAAAATGTCCATACTTCCCAAAGCAATCTACACATTCAATGTGATCCCCATCAAAATATCAATAACATTCTTCACATTTATAGAACAAGCAATTCTAACATTCAAGTGGAATAATGAAAGACCCCAAATAGTCAAAGAAAGCATGAACAATAAATAAATAAAGACAGACAGAGACATACACTTCCTGACTTCAAATTATACTACAAAGCTACAGTAACCAAAACAGCATGGTACTGGCATAAAAACAGACAAATGGACTGATGGAACAGAATAGAGAACCCAGAAATCAGTCCACATACTTACAGCCAACTGATCTTTCACAAAGCAACAAAGAAAATACATTGGGGAAAGGACAGACTCTTCAATAAATGGTGCTGGGAAAACTGGATATCCATATGTGAAAGAATGAAACTAGACCTATATCTCTCACAATGTACCAAAATCAACTCAAAGTGGATTAAAGACTTAACTACAAAACCTGAAACAAAAAACTCCTAGAAGAAAACTCAGGGTAATCACTGCAGGATGTAAGACTGTGCTAGGACTTTATGAATAAGACCTAAATGTACAGACAACAAAAAATAAACCAATAAAATTATATTGAACTACAAAGCTTCTGCACAGCAAAGGAAACAATCAACAGAGTGAAAGACAAGCTACAGAATGGGAGAAAATATTTGCAAACTATACATCCCACAAGGGATTAATATCCAGAATAAACAAAGAACCCAAACAACTTAACAGTTAAAAAAAACTAATAATCCAATTAAAAAATGTGCAAAGGAGCTGAATAGACATTTTGTGAAGGAAGATGTACAAATGGCTAATAGATACACGAAAAAATGTTCAACATCACTAAGCATCAGGGGAATGCAAATCAAAACCACATTGAGATATCATGTCACTCCAGTTAGACTGGCTATTATCAAAAAGACAGAGAATAAATGCTGACGAGGATGTAAAGAAACAGAAACACTGTCAGCAGGACTGTAAATTATTAGACTTTAAGGAAAACAGTATGGAGGCTCCTTAAGAAACTACAGGTAGAACTACCATATGATCCAGCAATCTCACTTCTGTGTATATACCCAAAGGAACAGAAATCATCATATCAGAGAGATACCTGCACTTCCATGTTTATTGCAGCTCTACTTACAATAGCCAACAGTTGGAGCCAACCTAAGAGTCTGTCAGTGGATGACTCGGTAAGGAAAATGTGGTATATTTATACAATGGAATACTACTCCACCATAAAAAAGAATGAATTTCTGCGATTCACAGCAACATGGATGAACTTAGAGGAAAATATGTTAAATGAAATAAGCCAGGCACAGAAAGAGGAAACCACTTGTCCTCACTCCTAAATGGGAGATAAAAAATAAAAAAGAAAGAGAGTGTGGGGGGGACAGGAGAGAGGCAGGAAGGGAAGGAGGAAGGAAGGAAGAGAGGGAGGAAGAAACAACGAACAATAATATGTTGAACTTTCAGCAGGAGAGAACAGAACTGTGTTTATTAGAGGGAGGAAAGGGGAAGGGGGAGGATTAGGGAGAAACTGGTTAATGGACACAAGGAATGAATTTGTTTTATAATGATGAATATGCCAAATCTACTGATTTGATCACCACATATTGGTACACAAATACTGACAGTCAAATCTGTACCCCACAAATATGTATAATCAATTATGTTTCAACCAAAAAAAAGCAAAGAAATCTGATACCAATTTATTTTGCTTTCTAATGTCAACTTTAGAAAAGCAGGTTTTTTTATACTTCCGCCATCAATTTTTGTAAAATCTTTTTTTTTTTTTTTAAAGATGACCGGTAAGGGGATCTCAACCCTTGACTTGGTGTTGTCAGCACCACGCTCACCCAGTGAGCAAACCGGCCATCCCTATATAGGATCCGAACCCGTGGCCTTGGTGTTGTCAGCACCGCACTCTCCCAAGTGAGCCACAGGGCCGGCCCTATTTTTGTAAAATCTTTTGTGTCTATATGACTTTTGGTACAATTCCAAACCTTGTGAGATGTTGAAAAATTTTAGTTAATATGATTTGAAAAAAGTTACAAATCCTTATCAATGTGTAGTACTTTATTACTATTGATGGTTTATCTGGTTTCCTGCTTACTTTGTAATTAATAGAAGTTCAAGATATGTCTATTGAATATTGAATTAAACTATTTTAGATAGAATTTAAAATATTTTACTCAGAAACATAGCACTCTAAATAAGCTTAGAATGCAAAAAACTTTGGATCTCTTGTAATTCATAATCCAACTTTGAATTTCTAGATGTTGTTTACTTTAGTAGTAAGATATAATGACTTCCTAGAGCAAAGCCTCCTTTTCCACCACCTAACCCATTCTTCTTAGAAAGTGTAGGTGCTGCCCAATTTGGTCATTTTTTACTTAGGAGGAGGTCAGTGTGCCTACTCCTGTGCTATGCCCACACACACTGCACCTCACAGACACATACACACACCACCGCCATATTCAGTACCATTATCAGCAAGAGAACATCACACTTTACAAAACATACAAGATCCGAGTATTCACATGGACGTTTTTAAAAATAAAATGTATTTATGCATCAGTTATGTTTACAAGTGTGGCAATTTTTAAAAAATTTTTCTCAAATTGCTGCCTGATATGCCATGTTGGATTTCCTTCCCCTCGTTTAAAAGCATATTGACATATTCTGTGATTTTCCAGTGATCTGGGATATTAAATACCCAGTCCATTTTGAAACTTCAATTGTAAATCTATTTTATCCTCATATCATCTTCCATCTCCCACCAGCCCATACTGGAGCTGTGATGCTGGCTACTGGGAGTGAGAAAACAGTGATGTCTTCCCTAAGCATCAAAGCTGATCATTCCCCCTTTTCTACATCTAGCTATTCTGGGGTTGAAGGAAGTAGGAAAGAATAATAATGGATGGATACAGAGTTCCTGTTATGCAACTGGTAGTATGTCCATGGCAGGGAGAGTCTCCTTGTCTTATGGTTCTCTTTAAATACAGGTTAGCCTCACCCTTGCTCTCTCCATCACTGAGGACCCAGTAGGAGGAACAGCCATGTCTTTTACTCACTAGCCGTCCTTTGGTTAGGACTTCCACTATCTTGACCTGGCATGTCCTTGGAAGACCAGTGTTCCTTTACATGAAGCCACACAAATTACTGACATTCTTTTCCATGGCCTCCAAAGACCAAGACCTTGAGAGAGGAAAAGTTTTATCCACATTTTCTCCCCAGGCATGATTATTCATGAACCCTTCCCTCTGTTTTACTCCATTAAGATTACAAAATCAGAAAAAATCACATCAAAAATAGACATCAGTGTTCTTTCATACCCTCTGTATTAGTCCATTTTTGTTGCTTATAACAAAATACTTGAAACTGGGTGATTTAAATAGAAAATGAAATTTATTGCTTACAGTTTCTGAGGCTGGGAAGTCCAAAGTCCATCCGGTGATGGTGACAGTGACCCAGGGGTCTCACATTGCAAGATGGTGGAAGCAGATAGAGCAGAGAGAGAGAAAGATAGACTCTCCTCTTTTAAGGCCTTCAGACCATGCCACTGATCACCATTTTTACCATGCCACTGAGCATTCACTATGGCATGGTCCTACAATCCAATCACCTCTTCAAGGCTCCACCTTTCAATTACCAAAATAGGATTTTCCACCCATAATAGGATTTTCCCAGTCACAGTGGGGGCTAAGTTTCTAATACATTAAACTTGAGGGACACAATTCAAGCTTCATTGTGAGACACGCATGTTCACCCTGTTGTGCCATGCTATGCTGTAACCAAGACTCCCACGTGGACATCATACAGACCCAGCTGCAGCTGCAACCCCACCTTGTCTCATACTGCACTTGCCACACACTGCTGTAACAGAATTTTCCTCCCTACTTCTCCCCTGCTGTAATTTTCCACCCTGAGTTAGAGTCATAACCACATAAGATCACCCCTTGTGCCCCACTGCAAAAACCTGGAAGAGATGTGCCATAAAAGAAACCACCCCACTGCGTTTGGGGTTCAGTCTTTGTGATGGGAGTCCGCTGAGCCGGGGCTGGCATCAATAAACTCTGCTTCCTGTCTTAAGCCTTGGTGTTTCCTGCCTCTCCCTGCAAGTTCACAGTAACACAATACGACAACTGAGTTTTGGGGGGACATAATTCAGTCCACTAGTGACTAACCCCTCATTCTCCTACAGCTGTTTGGTTCTGTTTGGTAGTTTTGGGGTATCTCTCTTTATCCGTGGGGAAGTTAATTTTGTCTGCCTATTGGAGTATATTTTAACACTTCCTTGAAATTTTCTAATGCTCAAGTTCTTGGGACCAGCTGGGGCTGGAAGTGCCATATTGATGGGACCCNCCCACCTAGACTCGAACCTGCATGGGCCCTGGTGGCTCCACCAGTTTTTCCCAGTGAAGGTATTTTTCATCCTAATTTCTCTATTGACCCTAACACTTCTGTTATTTGCACTTGTTTTCTATTGCTGCTGTAAGAAGTTACTACAAACTTACATCTTAAAACCACAAAAATTTACCATTTCATAATTCTGTAGATCAGAAGTTCTGTGTGAGCTCAGCTGGTCTTCTGCTTAGGGTTTGAAAACACTGAAATCATGGTGTCAGCTTGTCTACATCTCTTATTGGGCTCCACAGAAGAATATGCTTTTAAGTTCATCCTGGTTTGTTGCTACTGGGGTGTCACTGGCCCTCTCAGCAGACAGAGCTAAGAAATATATGTGTGTATGCTAACCCATGTATATGTACATATCTACATTTTTTTCTGGATCTATCTGCATATGCATTAAAATAAACGTGAGCTCATACTGAAAAAAACAAAGCTCATGCTGGTTGTTAGCTGAATCCAGTTGCCTGTGGTTGTACTCCTGAGGTCCCCATTTCCTCACTATCTGTCAGTTTGGGGTTTTCCATGTCACCTCCATCCAGCAAACAGTGTGTCATGTCTCTCTCATGCTTCATTAATAAATCACTTCAGTTTTCTCTGACTCCCCCTTCTGCCACATTTCTGTGACTCCAGAGAAAATTCTTTCCTTTTAAGGGGTCATGTGA
>NW_007734319.1:60910-62377 GCF_000696425.1 Galeopterus variegatus | reverse complement strand
TAAAAACTACTTTTCTAGCCATTATCCTAAATCTTCATCACTTAATCATTTGTCCAGTATCCGTGAGCATTAGTCCATTTCTGATGCTTGTTACAGAAATACTTGAAACTGGGTAATTTGTAAATAAACCATATTTATTCCTTACAGTTTCAGAGGCTGGGAAGTCCAAAGTCCAGGGAACAAATCTGGTGAGAGCCTTCTTTGCTGGTGACTTCAGTGATGCAGGGTGTCACATGGCAAAAGGGCAGGTGGCTTGAGAAGAGAGAGAGTTAACTCCTCAGCCCTTGTCCTTTTAAAGCCCTCAAACCACACCATTAAACCATCAGTGGATTAACCCATTTACGTGGGTGCGGTCCTCATAATCTAATCACCTCTTTGAAGTTCCACCTTCCAATTACCTTAATAGGATTTCCCACCCATTTAACTGTCTCGGGGAACTAAGTTTTGTGGGGACATTCACACCACAGCACTATCCATTGTATAGATGTCCCTGCTTATTGCATAAGAAATTATAAAAATAATGTACAAGTAATTGTGTCTTCTGCTATACCATGAATACTTATTTTATGATACAGACATTTTATAGCCATTTATATAATTCCTTTATAATAGTACAAGAAGCAGATATACCACAGTTTAGTAATTTCCCTAATACTCAGCACTGTGTTTGGTAGTGAATCCATTTGTTTGACCTTTAGGTTTTCTCCTCTTTATTTATTTATTGTCCTTTTTTGTGACCGGCTGCACCGCACTCAGCCAGTGAGCACACCGGCCATCCCTATATAGGATCTGAACCCGCAGTGGGAGTGCTGCTGCACTCCCAGCGCCGCACTCACCCGAGTGTGCCACGGGCTCGGCCCTTCTCCTCTTTAATTTTCATTAGCCATTAAAGTTTTTTTGTTTTGTCTTGATTTTTCCAGCTCCTGTTTTAATTTGCTTTCTTTTGTGGTATTGCTTTTCCTCCATTCATGACTTTGTTTTTCATAATTATTTTGTTTTTGCTTTTGGCCTTATTTTGTATACTTGACTTTTCTTCACATTGTATATTGACAGACTGTCATCCAGAGGGAAAGTGATCCTTCTCTTCTTTTAGACATCCATTTGCCCTTTTCTTTTTTTTTTCCTGGTTTTAAAACCAATTTGCACAGGTTCTACCTCTGTCAAATTTTTGAACTTTTGAGAAATGAATTTTGGTTGTTGCTATACTGCCAACCGTATTTTATTCTATTGAGCAAATAGTAATTTTCTTGCCCTTAAACCACTGATTTTGGAGAAAGCCCTTTTAACACCTGACTATACGAAATTTTTATTTCTTATTCATTTTCAAAACATATGCTCAGACATCATTTCTTCTATGAGGACTTCCCTGCCCTTAATCTGAAACATAATTTATTCCTCTAGTTTGTAAAATATCTTTTATCATGTTTCTCTGTCTCACTCTCTAGACTGAGCTTCTAGGTGTAGGAG
>NW_007734319.1:55741-59732 GCF_000696425.1 Galeopterus variegatus | reverse complement strand
TTATAATTTATTATAAAATATCTTTTATCATGTTTCTCTGTCTCACTCTCTAGACTGAGCTTCTAGGTGTAGGAGGCTGGTCTTGCTGGTTGGTTGAATCTCTAACACTTAGCACAACTAGTGGTACTTCATAGCTGGTCTTTGAATGCCTCCCTCAGCAACTGCTCCTCAGAAGAAAAAGAAATTCAAATCTATTTTCCATCCTGCTTGCTTTCTTTTATATTTTATTTAATATTTTCATTTTAATTATAAAGTATTTTAATCACACACAAATTACAGGAAACAATATCACAATCATTCATGCATCTACCCAAGAGTAAAGAGATTTTAAGAGTTTTCTCTATTTTCACATCTCCCTATTTTAAAATAAATGAACATTATAAATACAACTAAAGCCTCNATTTAATATTTTCATTTTAATTATAAAGTATTTTAATCACACACAAATTACAGGAAACAATGTCACAATCATTCATGCATCTACCCAAGAGTAAAGAGATTTTAAGAGTTTGCTCTATTTTCACATCTCCCTATTTTAAAATAAATGAACATTATAAATACAACTAAAGCCTCACTCTACTTCACTTATGTCTTCCTCTCTCCCTCCCTTTTCAGAGCTAATATCCTGAAGTCAGTGTGTATCATTCTCATGCATGCTTTTGACATTCAAAGAAAAGTATGTGTATGAATAAATAAGCAATATATACTGTTTAAAAATATCTCATAAATTAAATTAAATAGAATAAAGTGGTCATTTTTAGCAGTGCCTTTCATTTTTAGAACTATAGTTTAGCATGTTATGAACAAAGAAAAATAATCCTTTCATATGTATAATCTTATTAGCTAATTCAAACTTCTCATTATAAATAAGTTTTTGTTTATTTGCTTCCTGTACTAGCCAGGGTTCTCCAGAGAGACAGAACCAATAAGGTGTAAATATAAACAGAAAAAAATTTATTGTAAGGAATTAGCTCACAAAATTATGGTAGCTAGGAAGTCCAAAACCTGTAGGATAAGCCAGTAGTCTGGATACACAGAAGAGGCAATGTCCAGTTTGAGTCTGAAGGCCATCTGCTGTAGAACCAGGAAGAGCCAACGTGGCAGATGAAGTCCAAAGGCAGTCTGCAGGAGAATTCTCTCTTCCTCTGCTCACAAAATTATGGTAGCTAGGAAGTCCAAAACCTGTAGGATAAGCCAGTTGTCTGGATACACAGAAGAGGCAATGTCCAGTTTGAGTCTGAAGGCCATCTGCTATAGAACCAAGAAGAGCCAACGTGGCAGATGAAGTCCAAAGGCAGTCTGCAGGAGAATTCTCTCTTCCTCTGGAGAGGCCAATATTTTTGTTCGTTTTAGGCCTCGACTCATTGAATGAGGCCCACCTATGCTGTGGAGGTCATCTGCTTTACTTCAAGTCCACCAATTTACATGTTAATCTTAGCCAATAACACCCTCAGAGAAAAATCCAGAATAATGTGTGTCCAATATCTAGGTGACCTGTAACACAGTAAGTTGACACATAAAATTAGCCATCACACTTCCCTAAATCTATATTCCTAGTTTCAGGTAAAAGTCTTTGAACACTTTCTTGCATTTAAGAAAGAGACACCAGGCTGAAATATATTTCCTACAACATTTTTTTTGGAAGACAGACACTGCCTCAGATCTAATAGTTACCCTGACCTTAATCATATTTATGATACCACTCCCCAATCTCAGATATTTCCATGTACATTATGTCTTATGAACAAATCCATCCTGATATGCCTTTCTTCGTCTGACTAATATGAAGGATTAAGACCCAGTTTTTTCACATGAATTAATTATCCTTCCTCAAATTGATCTTTGTTTCTTTTGTGAATATTGCTCTTGTTTCTTTTCTCTCTGTACTCTTTAGGCTAAAACCCTAGCCTTCTATATCCTTGTAATCTATGCCTCTCATTCCTAATTGAAGTTATGCTTAACCCAGTTTGTAAGACTTTAATTAATCCTTCAAGCCTTCCTTCAAGCAAACATTCCTACTTGAAGTTTTGCTTCACTTATATTTCTAACATTTTAATTAGTCCTCTAAGGCTGCTTCTTTTGAACTTTCTCTTAGATTCTAAGATTCCCTGTATTGTAAGATGTGCTGTTGATTAATAGCAATATTTTTTATGTGGGGGAGTTGACAGTTCTGAATCAAATCAGTGTATTTCCTTTTTTAAATGAACTAACTGCCAAAGGAACATATTTATCAATATAGTTATATAGCACGTTCTTTTTCATTATCACAATCGAAATTTGAATTAAAAATCTTCTCAGCCAGGATCCAAAAACTCCTCTCATTCTCTTCTAGCCTCTGGTAGTCAGACATAATGTCATAGTAGCAGCTGCTATTCCTAACCTGTGCTTATGCCAGTTTGGAAACTTCCTTCCTCTGGTCTTCTTCCATATGTATTCTAATCATGCCTGATTTTGGTATGTGCAAAATATAAGCTACAGTAAGTAATTTTGGGAGCTTTCCTTCTTTTTCTATGCTCTGGAATTGTTTCATAGAAATCTACATTTCCTTATAGGCTTGATAGAAATATATTGATATATCTGTGTGTATAGCAATATTTAGTAGTAAAACTAAAAAGCAAAGACTCCCAACCTGGGACTGCTGGAGCTGGGGGAGGAGAAGAAGAAACCCATGGAGTTCATGAAGGCACCAGAGGCCATGGCGAGAGGGTATAGAGATGGTATCTATCACTCTGAGCCCTGAAACTTCTGAGCCATCCTAGTTCAGAAGCAGGGAGTATCTGCTGCATACCGATCAAAGCTGGAAAAAGCTGTCGTGGCACTCTGCATAGACCTGCTTGAAGTGTGGAGGAGAGAGAAGGGCTCTGAGATGCACCATACCAGCCTGCAGTCTGTAAAGATGACTGTCAGGATTCCCCTGGGCCTGCATAGGAGTGAGCAGCTGCAGCTGTCTGGAGAAAGGAGACACCTGGAAATCGGTGATTTATCATGAAGGGCACATACATGGCCTGCCCCACAAGAAGCAGATGGAGTGCAGGGGAAAGGCTGACCCACCAGGGGAACACTGGAGTGTAACACAGGCAGCTGGTCTCAGTGGAAATCAATCAGGGCAATAGAACTTCAGGGGATGCAATGTGCAAGAAAGACTCAGTCCTGGGACAGAACTTCCACACAACTCAGACCCAAAAATGATTAACAGTCATTCCTCAGAAAATCAGCAGCAATTTAGCTCAAGCACAAAGCTCAAGGTCTGGTCCCAACAGAAATTTCCCCCAACTTGAGAACTAACCACAGGATAGCAAGTTAATTCCAGTACAGAGTCTATGTGGTGATGATAGCTATTAACCCACCACAGAATGGAAAATAAACCACAGAACATAGGCAAAGCTCTGATATTAACTAGTAAAGGTCTAACCTAACAAAAGAACACCTACAAAACCTAGCAGAAGTAGCAGTCTCCTCAAATGTTCAGGCGTCAATGTAAAGACACAGAGATTATCAAAGAACAGAGAAATATGCCACCACCAAAGGAAACAAACAAAGCACCAGCAGTGGATACAGATGAACAGGAGTTCTGTGAAACGTCTAACAGAAAATTTGGGATAACCCTCTTAAGGATGTTCAGAAAGTGACAAGAAAATGAAGATAGAAAACTAGATGATATCAGGGAAAAAATTCAGGAGCAGAATAAAAAAATAGACAAAGGAATAGAATCAATTAAAGAAAACCAAATAGAAATTCTAAAAACAAAGAATACATTATATGAATTGAAAAACTCGGAAGAAGGCTCTAGTAGCAGACTTAATAAAACAGAGAAAAGAATCAGTGAGGTCAAAGACAAAACACACAAAATTATCCAATCAGAGGAACAGAAAGGAAAAAAGATTAAGAAAAAATAAAACAGAAATACAGCAAATATGGGATTCTCTCAAGCAAAAAACTTCCACATAATTGGCGTACCCAAAGGAGCAGAATAAGAAGGAGACTTAAAAAG
>NW_007734319.1:52296-54034 GCF_000696425.1 Galeopterus variegatus | reverse complement strand
CACCATCTGAAAGTGAAATGATTGAAAAAGATATTTCATGCAAACAGAAACCAAAAAAGAGCAGAAGAAACTATGCTTATATTAGATAAAATAAACTTCAAGCCAAAGGCAGTAAAACTAGATAAGGAAAGTCATTATATAATGATAAAGGGATCAATTCAACAAGAGAATATAACAATTCTAAATATAGATGCACCCAAGTCCGCAGAACTCAATTATATGAAGAAATTAATATTGGACATAACAGGAGAGACAGACTCCAATGTAATAGCAGTTGAGGACTTTAATATCCCACTTTCAGCAAAGGGCAGATCATCCAGACTGAAAATTAAATGAGAAACATCTAATGGACATTTATAGAACATTTCACCCACCAGCTGCAGAATACACATTCTTCTCAGCAGTATATGCAGCATTCTCTAGAACATGTTAGGTCACAAAACAAGTCTCAACAAATTTTTAAAAATTGAAATCATATCAACTATTTTGACCTTAATGGAATAAAACTAGACATCAACAACAAAAGGGACACTAGACACTGTACAAGTACATGAAAATTAAGCAGTATGCTTCTAAACAATGAATGAGTCACGGAAGAAATCAAAAAGGAAGTTCAGGGCCGGCCTGGTGGCGCACTGCTACAGTGCGCCACTTGGGAGTGTGGCGGTGCTCCCGCTGAGGGTTCGGNCAAAAAACTTCCACATAATTGGCGTACCCAAAGGAGCAGAATAAGAAGGAGACTTAAAAAGCATATTCAGGGAAATAACGACTGAAAATTTCCCAAGTGTGGAGATAGATGTCAGCATCCAGATACAGAGAGCTCAGAGGTCATCAATCAAATTCAATCCAAAGAGGAACACCCCAAGAAACAGCATAATAAAATTAGTAAAAACCAAAGACAAAGAGAGAATACTGAAAGCACTAAGAGAAAAACATTTAATAAAGGCCCATTATATCTCTCACTGAATTTCTCAGTGGAAACCCTAGATGCTAGAAGAGAATCGGATAATATATTTAAAGTGCTGAAGAAAAAACACTATCAGACAAGAATTCTGTATCCAGCAAAACTAACCTTCAAATATAGAGGAGAAGTAAATCTTTCCCAGAAAAACAAAAGCTAAGGGAATTCATCAACATTAGACCTGTCTTACAAGAAATGGTCTTCAATGTGAAAGAAAATGGCACTAAAGAGTAGTGAGACAATATCTGAATGTACATAACTCATTACTAAAGTAAGTTCACAGACAACCTATGAATACTCCAGTGTAGTAAGAGTGGTAAATAAACCACTTATATTCTTAGTATAAAGTCTAAAGGACAAACCTAACAAGATGATAGCATATACAACAACCAAATAAGGGATAGGTAATATTAAAAGATGTTGCTTTAAACAATGAAATATCAAAAAGTGGGGGTGAATGACACCAAAGCATAGAGTTGGCTTTGTTTTTTCTCTTTTTTTCTTAGATATGAAAGTTAAGTTGTTGCTAGTCTAAAATAAATTGTTATAAGATTTTTTGTAAGGGCCGGCCCGTGGCTCACTCGGTAGAGTGCAGTGCTGATAACAAGGCCACAGGTTCGGATCCCATATAGGGATGGCCGGTTCGCTCACTGGCTGAGCGTGGTGCTGACAACACCAAGTCAAGGGTTGAGATCCCCTTACCGGTCATCCCTTTTAAAAAAAAAAAAAGATTTTTTGTAAGTATCATGGTAACCTCAGCACAAAAACTTATGAGAC
>NW_007734319.1:49270-51374 GCF_000696425.1 Galeopterus variegatus | reverse complement strand
TCTCAAACATACCACTTCACAAATATATACAAATAAATGTTTTAATATTTAATTTTTTTTTAAAAGAAGAAAAAAGAAAAGTAGAACTTACCAATTTTGTTTTCTGGCTATTGATTTAATCAAATGTCTTAAGTAGTTTTTGTTCAATTGTGCTTCAAATTGACCATTTAATGTAGTTGTCTAATTTATTGGTGTAAATTGATATAAGTATTACCTTATAGTCTCGATGTCAGATGAGTACTTTATTTTATTTTTTAAGTTTATTTTCATTTATTGCCTACAATATTACGGGGTCACTTTTCTTTATGAATCCCTACCTTCTATTCTTTTTCATATTCCCTCTATCTTTTTGTATTAAAATCTTAGTTTACTTATTTTAATATTTTGTTTGCTAATATGGTAGGAGAAATTGGTAACTTTTTTCACACACACACAGACACACCCACTTCATTCATCAGAATGGAACTGTTGAATGAAAAGGCTCGGTTAAGACTTACACACATTGGTGGAAATAACAAGAGCAGATATTAAAAAGCTTCTTTATTAATCCAGTTCGCTTCAGTTGGAGGAGATAAGAAACCAAAGACGCCACAATACAGTAGAGGACCACTGACTCTTAAGATCTGAGTGGCTTTCACCTAGTGAGCCAAATTCTATTTCCTCAGTACGAATGTTGAAATTGGGACACCTAAAAAAAAATATTGTGCATTAATCAGAGCACATCATCGTCTCTGCCCATCTCCAAAATGGATGCAATGGAGGGTGACAAGTATTCCTACTCTCCCTGCAAATCCTGATGTACTCAACTAGACTGCAAAACTCCACTGCATGGAGGTGGAGAGGAGGGCATGGGAAATACAGCCACTTCACCTTAAAGGAGTGACAATATCCCATAGGAGAGACAAGGAGTTTGGTAAAGAAAGATGTGAGCAAGAGAGTTCTTTGGGTTTCACCTTCAGGAGCTGGATTAAGAATGATTCTTACCAGAGAGATACCCACTCCCAGACTTTAAGCACTTCCCTACTGAAGAAAATAATCCTAGTTTTCTATTCTTTCATACTTAGATAAGGCCTCCAGAAATTGATGTGTGTGTTAAGGGCTTAATAAAAGTTTCTTAAAGGTAATGATACCAAGCTGAACCTTGAAGAAGTAGCAAGAGGGCCGGCCNAACACTGAGGGTTGCGGTCCGTTGCCGGACATGAAAAAAGACAAAAAGGAAAAAAACAAAAAAGGAAGTTCAAAAAATTTCTGGAGATAAATGAAAATAAAAACACAACATACTAGAACCCATGGGATACAGTGAAAGCAGCTCTAAGAGAGAAGTTTACAACAATAAATGCCTATATCACAAAAAAAGAAACATTCCAAGTAAATGACTTAATGTTACACTTTAAGGAACTGGAAAAACATGAACAAACCAAACCCAAAATCAGTAGAAGGAGAGAAATAACAAATATCAGAACAGAAATAAATCAGTTAGAGATTTAAAAACAACACAAAAGAGCGACGAAACAAAGAGTTGTTTGTACAAAAAGATAAACAAAATCAATAAACCTTTAGCTAGACTAATGAAGAAAAAGAGACAGAAGGCTCAAATAAATAAAATCAGACATGAAAAAGGAGGCATTACAACTAATAGCACTGAGATAGAAAGGACCATAAGAAACTACTATAAACAACTATATGTGAACAAACTAGAAAACCTAGAAGAAATGAATAAATTCCTGGACACACAAAACTTACTGAGGTTGAATCAGGAAGAACTGGAAAACCTAAACAGACTAATAATGAATAATGAGATGGAAGCAGTAATAAAATATCTTCCAAAAAAGAAATCCCCAGAACCAGATGTCTTGACTGCCCAATTCTACCAAACATGTAAGGAACTAATATTAATTCGTCTCAAACATACCACTTCACAAATATATACAAATAAATGTTTTAATATTTAATTTTTTTTTTAAAGAAGAAAAAAGAAAAGTAGAACTTACCAATTTTGTTTTCTGGCTATTGATTTAATCAAATGTCTTAAGTAGTTTTTGCTCAATTGTGCTTCAAATTGACCATTTAATGTAGTTGTCTAATTTATTGGTGTAAATTGATA
>NW_007734319.1:46426-47980 GCF_000696425.1 Galeopterus variegatus | reverse complement strand
AAAAAAAAAAAAAAAAAAAAAAAAAAAAAAAAAAGAAGTAGCAAGATTTATCAATGTGGGTGAGGAAGAAAAGATCTATAAAGAGGAAGAGGTAAGAACAAAAATGCAACCTAATCTGAATTCAGATTCAACAGAGAGAAAGAATTGGCAACAGGCAGATGGAGATGAAAATATCAGCTTTATTTCTGATGAAGGAAGTCATCTACATACATGGCCACAAAATGCTTCTGATACTCCCCTGTAAGAACAACCTCTGACATGTTCCCAGTGATGCTGGTATACTCCAGTAAACTCCTGGTATTCTCGCCCTCGTGAAATTCTCTTTTCTGGAGTACAGATGGGACCTAGTGACTTTATAATAATAAACAGAAGACAAAAAGAGGTACAGAATGTCATTTCTGAGACTGGATTTTAAAGAAGCTTTGACTTCCATTTTGCTTGCATTTCCTCTTTCTCTTTCTGGGTCTTCTCAGATACATCGATCTGATGAAAGAAGCTGCCTTCCGCAGAGCCCAACACGTAAAGGACCTGTGGGTGGCCTCTGAAAAACAGCCACCAGCCACATGAGTGGGCCTCAAGTTAAATCCTTACCAAACCAAGCCTGGAGATCCCTGCAGCTCTAGCCAATATCTAGATTTCAGCTCTTGAAGGAATGTGAAGCAGAGGATATTCCAGATAAGCCAAACTGGGATTGCTGACCCATGAGACTGTGAGCTAATAAATGCTATTTTAAGTCACTAACTTTTGGGGGTAATTTGACATGCAGCATTAGATAACTAATAAACCTCTCCTAGAGAACACCATCTCACTGGAAAAATTAAGTGCTTGTATAAAGAGAAAATTCCTAATCCCAAGGAGAGACGGGTCTATAGGAAAAGGAAAACCAGAAGTTAGTAAGCCACACATCCTTATTTCTTCTGCTTCTCAAATTCACCAATTAGATACATATTTCCTCTTCCCCCACAGAATTTTATTCAAGGAGCAGAATTGTACAAACATGACCCTACACTGCTCAGACAACCAGGTAGGTAGGATCTGGGAGCTCACCTTTCTCCCGGCTGAGGCGGCAGCCTTCAAGTTTAAATTCCCATTGGACTGGACCATCTGTCTAGTGGTTTGTGAGATTGCATCATCCCACGTTCCATGTACAGGAGAGCTAATTTTTCTAGCCAACATTGTAAATAGCAGGCTCTACAAATCCAGGCTGCTCAGTACCAAGTAATCTGCTTCTGCACTGGCAAGGCCATTTTCTCATGCTTATGCTAAAAGAAGGGTCACCATGGGGGTGACAGGGGAAGGGAGTGTTCCTCCAGTGAAGCAGAACCCATTCTGGGTTTAGTAGAAGCCCAGGCTAGCATGCTTCTCCTTAAAATAATGGAGAGATTGAGAACTTCATATATCTCTGTCTTCTTTTCTCCGGTTTATTTGATTTCTTTTTCCCCAGTATAATTTATTCCATAATCCATGTTGTGTTAAGTTATGGAATCCATTCTGACCACTTGGACAACATCCCCTCACCCTCAGCAAGACAGAAAGGAGCAAATGAGAGACTGA
>NW_007734319.1:43700-44847 GCF_000696425.1 Galeopterus variegatus | reverse complement strand
GGTTTAGCAACAGTATTTTTCTGTGTCAAAATAAATGACACTCACACAAGTAAATACCAGATTTACCAGGAAGACTAATCTCTCCCTGGTTCTTTTGTTACCTATTCCCGGAAAATAATATTGCTAGAAAAACATAATTTTTAATTTTTTACATCAGAATCAATGATTTGCTATTTTTTGGTTGGTTCTTTTTTAATCATTAAAATAGTCTTTCAGGGCTGTGATGGTACACCAGACCAGAAGCTATGTAAGCACATGGACCCTAGAAAAGTATGTATTATATAGTAGAGACTGGAAAGGTCTATCGAACAGCAGAGTTCAACAGTTTAGTAGGATCACATGTCTTTCTTGGGCTTTTCAGTGATGCTTATTTAGATGTGAGAAATGTAACCTAATGGTAATAGATAAGAAAGTCATTTCATTTGAACTCTTCATTGCTCTCATTCCTAAACCAAGACTATTTTAAATTTCAACTTCTTTATTAGATTCAGCACTCTCAAGAAAATTTATATTTCAAGTGCTCAAGCAATCTCTAAAATAAAGTTGAGAGAAATCGTCCTTGGAAACAACAACCTAAAAATTGACTGGGTATCAGATACCCTTTCCTGCTTGGTTTTGCACAGTCAAGATGTTAATGCATCATTCCAAGTTAGATGATGTCTTTAGCATATCCTTCCTTCATTTAATATCTCAAGAGACTTGAAGGCTAATTGTTTAATTCAACAGTGGCATGACTAGATAGGTGAAGGAAAAGGAGTAAACCACAGGCAAAAGACTTCAGAGAAATATTTAGCCTCGTTTTATGACTCTGCTGACATCATCCCCTTTTACTCAGTCACTGCAATCTCACCATCAGTCATTATGGGTTAAATCAGCAATTCCTAAGTTTTCTTCCATTGCTGACTTTCAATTTTCTCCCAAAAGTAAGTTATTTTTTTTTTCTTTTCCTTCTTTTCTCTATAATTGCAGAAATTAAATAATATGTCCCAATTGATCTTCCATGTCAAGTGGGGGCTAGAGGAAGGGTGGATAAGGCTGGGACATGTCTTACAGTGGATCCAGTGGGCACTTCCTCTTGATCATGGTTGCTCAATTCGAATCCAAGTGCATTAAAATGGTTGAAGTTCAACTAGTAAGACACAAATTC
>NW_007734319.1:29468-42756 GCF_000696425.1 Galeopterus variegatus | reverse complement strand
TAAAATCATGGTGAAGATTAAATAATATAATATATGCAAATAGCTTATTATGTAGTGGATCGTAAACATGTTAATTCCTTGCCTTTCTATTTTCAAAGCAAATATTTTGAAACACATGAAATTTAAGTGGCATCTCTACTTTTGTATTGTCCGAGAAAGATCCGTTGCTCCAATACTAGCCCTCCTCAGCCACCACCAAGAAGTTATTGTACTTATTGCTTAGAGTACAAACAACCTGACAATTTAAAGCAGCACTGTCCAAAAGAATCTTCTGTAATGTGGGAAATATTCTATATCTGCACTATTATATGACTATTAAGCACTTGAAATCTGGCTAATGTGCAGAGAAAATGAGTTTTAAAATTTTATTTAATTTCAATTAAATTTTTAAATAGACATTTATGGCTACTGGCTAGGATATTAGACAGTGATAGCTCTACAGTTTCAGTGTCTTCCAGCTCACCTCTTCACAGAGACTTTTGAACTATTTAAGCCAAACAAGATATGTTTCTGGCCAGTTCTTTACCATTGTGCAGGCTTATGAACACAATTAGGATATCAGGTCATAATTGTTTTATTTCACCTTTGATTCTCCTTTGAAAAATATCTACCCTACACACACACACACACACACACACACACACACACACACACACCCCTCTATCTTATTTCCAAACATGTCCATGTAAAAACACACAGTCTTAGTGTTTGATGTTGAAAAATGTCATAAACTTCAAAGGATTGTCTCATGGTATCTAGGCAGCTAGTGCTTATATTCCTATTCATTGTGACCAAAGCTATTACAGTCAGGACCAACTTTTACTCCATAACCTTATCTCTTAAAATACCTATGAATACTAGCAAGCCATATAGGAAATTTAGATTGTGAGGAAAACTACAGAAGAGAAAGTAAGAAACAAGGCTTTTAAATATATATACATTACGGTTTGTTCTGCAAGTAACTGTAAAGAGAAACCATTGTTAAGGGAATCACTGCACCTATAAGGGTCATAAATGCTTAGATTTCAATTCCAGTTGAACCACTTACCAGTGTTTGGTGACACTAGCCAAGTTAATGGACCTCTCTGAGTCTGAGATTCCTTATATGTAAAAGAAGATATTAGTTCCTGGATCTTAAAATCATGGTGAAGATTAAATAATATAATATATGCAAATAGCTTATTATGTAGTGGATCATAAACATGTTAATTCCTTGCCTTTCTATTTTCAAAGCAAATATTTTGAAACACATGAAGATTAATCAAAGCCATGTATGCTCTAGAAATAGCTAATCAATCAGACATTTCTATGAAATGAGTTTAGTGTGACTTCGTAAGTAGATTCTATGAAGCCAAGGTATCTCCAGGCCCTAGGCAAATGGTCACATCCTGATTGGATTTTTTAAAAAAAGAAAAAGAAAAGAAAAGAAAGCTGCCCCCCTCCCCAGAAAATCCTCTTTGGTTGGTTTCTTCATTATGATTCGTCAAAATGCCACTTACAACAGATGGATATGAATACAGGCAACCAGAAAGGCTGTGCTTGTACCCCAAGTCTTGGCATATGGCACCAGATTCCCTCACCAGGCTGTCAAAACAGCTGTGGTGCACTTTCCCCACCTGCAGGTACAAAGCTCTGCCAAGAGTATCCGAGCTTGGAGAAGAACCCAGCTGGTTCTTCTAGGTTGGAAGCCACACCTGTTGCTTTCTGAGCACTGAGGACCCCTTTCAAACCTTTCCTTAAAATCTCTGGGAATAAGAGAGATATTTAAACATTCAAGTACATCTATCCTTCCACTAACATTGAGGACAGTAAGGCTTGGTAGAAAAAAAAGATGAATAGAAATGTATTCAAATCTCAACTTGACAATTTATTTGCAGTTAAGTAAAGTTAATTGAATATCTTTGATCCTTAGTTACTTTTTTTCAAGTGGAAATGAACAATGGTTTGTGGGGTTGTAGTGATGATTAAGAATAATGCTGCAAAAGAAATGTGCGGTGGTCATGGTGGTAGTAGTAGTAACAATAGCAATATTTATCATTTTCTTACTTTTTATTATACTTTGAGCATAGGTCTAGATGCTTTACAAGTGTTAGGCCTTTAATCCATATAGCTACTTCACAAAAATATATATTTTGCAAAATAGATGAAGAAACTGAGGCAGAATGAGTTTAAATAACTTGTCCAAGATTACAAAGCTAGAAAGGTGTGAAGGGGGTAATAAAACTCAGGCAGTCTGGCTCCAGACCCTGCATATTTAACCATCCCTGTAGGTGTTAAGGGAATGGCAACTATTTTTATGGGGGAAAAAAGATTCACTGGAAATTGAGTATGTTAATGAAATCTCCATTGGTAAAAAGCAAATGACAGCTATAGAGTCTGTGAATGATTTCTCTTTGGCATTTTTTGCTTAGGTAGGAAAATTTTGCTGAGGAAAGGATAATTCATAGCCACTCCTTTTTATGGGAACCCAGAAATAGTGTTACAAAAGTCAAAATCATTACATGCGTATTACAAAGAAGCAGTATAATTTAAGTAATTGGGCAAATCCTGAAAGAATTGTTTTTATATTTTAATCGCTGAAAGAATAAATTTAGTTAATGGGCTTTATATTCTTAAATTTACCTTTGATATTAATCCTAGTCTGTATTTATATGTGGTTTTATACACAGCACATTAAACACAGCCCGACCTGATGAAATGGATTTTACTATATCTGGCAAAAATTAACCACTTGTTGAAATCAGATTGGTCTCACTTGTATATCTGAAACCTTTTTAGCAAGTAGATTTCTTCTTTTTTCTCCTGTCAAGGACCATAGAGCTAAGGAGAGGAATATCAATTGAGGGCTACAGCAAAGTTAAAAAGTAGATGCATTTAGATTCATGTTTAAGCTTATAGAAATAAAAAAGCCTTCAATGTACTTACTTTGAACATTGAGGACACATGATGTTTTATACAATAAATGCAACCAGTCCTCAACTATATACTTTGGTTCAATATAAAACCTGTAATGAAACAGGATGTCAGGATACTAGAGACAAATAGAGATAGAAACACATATAATGAGACAAAGGAATATTGACAAATAAAGAAAAGAGAGCAGATGAAAGAAAGAAGACAGAAGAGAAACACAAGGAGGAGAAAGGACTCAGTCTCCGGAGATTCTGTTCTCTGTCTTCACTTCAGTTCTGCTTGGGTTCTCTTTCCTTATTCTACTGTCCAGAAAGTACATCTAGGCAGAAACCTGGGACAATAGCAGGGCCACCTCATATGATTTCCTTTTCTCTGTCCTGAAAAAGTCTCAGTCCTGCCTTACTTCTCACCTAATATTTGAATACAGTTGGATCATACACTTTGTATAGTTTTATAGCTATTTATGTTGAGAAAGCTGAAGTGCCTATTTATGCATGGTAGGAAGACTAATGGCTCCCCAAAGAAGACATCTCTGCACTAATCCCCGAAACCTATGAATAAGTTACCTAATATGGCAAAAAGGAATTTGCAGATGTGAATAAATTAAGGATCTTGAGATGAGAAGATGATCCTGGATTATCTGGATGAGCCCAATATAATCACAGTGTTTTTATGAGTGAGAAGGCAGGTCACAGTCAGAGAGATAGAAATGTGACAACCAAAGCAGAGATTGAAGTGGTGCAGAGCCATGAGCCAAGGAATCCGGGCTGCCACTAGAAACTGAAGATGGCAAGGGACAGATTCTCCTCCAGAGTTTCCAGAAGGATTGCAGTCCTGCTAACCCATATTGGACTTCTGACCCCCAGGACTGTAAGATAATTCTGCTATGTTTTAAGTTGCTAAGTTTGTTGTGATTTATTACAGCAGCAATAGGAAGGTAATACAAAGGTAATTCTCCATTACCAAAGGATACAGAAATCCTTGCTTATAGATTTTTACATGATTTTTATTTGAAAAACCTAATATGAATAAATAACTATAATGGTATCTCAAATGGGAAAAAGGGGTCTGAGCTACTGGCATTTGGCCAGAAAGTAGATATAGATGATATAGATGCAGATATAGATGACAAGAACCAGGTGAAACTTATTTCATTTTTCCAACAAATATCCTCATTGAGAGAGACTCCACCTAGGATGTAGGAAGCTGAAAAGAAGCTTGTTCCTTCCCAACAAATAAGAAAAGATAAGATAATTTTTAAAATCATAAGTTTTCTTGAATCACTTAAGAGTTGAGGTGCAGGATAAACGACCTACCTGAAATGTAAACACACATAAGCATATCTTGGGACAGATAAGACACAATCACTGACTCACCTCTAGAAGAGCATGTGAGAAAAATGGGAAGAACGATTCATCTAAAATTATTAACGAATTGCTAAAGGCCAATGGTAGGCTGTCCTGAAAGCATAGGGCCTACGAAACTCAGACACAAGGTGGAGTTCACATCCACTAGCAGGTTCTTCTCCAAGGACCTCACAAATTCTCCATGAGAAAAACCAAGGACAGAGCAGGAGACGAGAGAAAGCCTCCGTGTGTGGTCAGGACTGGAAGAAGAGAGACCAACACTGTAGGAAAGGCACAAAGTCCCATATGTGCCTCTCTCCTCTAAAAATGGGAAAAACTTGAGTGGATGAGAAAAAGATAGCAAACACCATAATCTCCAAGGCACAGGTAAAGATCTATTGGAACTAATAAAAAGTAAAGGAAAGAGAGAGATAATAAATTCTCTGCCTTTGGAATAGGTAGTTAATCATCTTGGGCACAGACCATTAGAAGACTCTTAGGTTAGGGAACGAAGGATCAGCAAGGACAGGGTTTGTCTAAGAAGAAGCTCAACCAAAATAACAATAACACACCTCTGTTGTCCCCCACCCCGGGCTATAAAACACCGAATAAGAGGGAATAGAATTGCCCTGCCATGGGGTGGGAGAAAGTGGGTAGAGACTGTTAGAGGCACAGGCAGGCAGGGAAGCCTTAAAGCTTGGGGTGGAGTTAAAAATGTTGAGAAAAACTCTCTGGCAAACTGTTTCCCACTTTAAGCATGTTATGATTTGAATGTTTATGCCCCCCCCAAAATTCATATCTTCAAACCTTATCCCCAACATGAGGGTATTTTGCAGTAAGGCCTTTGGAAGGTGATTAGGCCATAAGAGCTCTGCCCTCATGAATGGTATTAGTGCCATTATAAAAGAGGTCCCAGAGATATCCCTCACCCCCTCCACTATATGAGGACACAGAAAATATTGCTATGAACCAGAAAGAGAGCCCTCACCAAACATGGGATTTACCAGTGCCTTGATCTTGGACTTCCCAGCCTCCCAGAACTGTGAAAATAAATGTCTGTTGTTTATAAGCTAGTCAGTCTATGGCATTTTGTTATAGTAACTTGAATGGACTATAACAGAAAATTAAATCTGTATTAGCCAAGGTTATCCAGAGAAACAGAACCAAAACACACACACACACACACACACTCTCTCTCTCTGTCTATCTGTCTCTGTCTCTGTCTCTCTCTCTCTCATAAATAGAAGGAGAGCAAAAGATTTACCACGGAAATTGGCTCACATGATTATGGAGGTCAGGAATTCCCATGATCTGCCATCTGCACACTAGAGAACCAGGAAAGCCAGTGGTGTAATTCAGTCTGAGTCAAAAGGCCTGAGGACCAGGACTGACAATGTCCAAGGGCTGGAGAAGATGAATGTCTCAGTTCAAACAGGGAAAATTCACTCTTCTTCCACCTTTTTGTTCTATTCAGGCTCTCAATAGATTGGATGATGCCCACTGACACTGGTAAGAGTGATCTTCTTTACTCAGTCTACCAATGCAAATGCTAATCTCTTCTGGAAATACCCTCACAGACACATTCACAAATACTGCTTTATCAGCTATCTGGGCATCCTTTTGCAAAGTCAAGTTGACACATAAAATTAACCATCGCAAAGCAGAAGTTAAGGCTCAAGGAATTTGAAACAGGTGGCACACTGGTGATAATCGTAGCAATAATAATAATACCCAGTCCCAGCATAACTCCTGACTGGATTGACTTAACCATCCCACAATAAGAGCCTATTGGAAGGTATCCAGAGAAAGAAAGACAAATACACACAAGGAGACAAAGACACACATATATAAGAAAACAAAAATAACATTTGCAGAAAATAGGAAAAAAAATAGTGAAATCAATGAAACAAAATAAAATAAACCAAACATTTCTTACCTTACTGATCAAGAAAAAACAGAACAGACAAACCACCAACATCAAGAAAGATGGAACACCATTCTTTATAGATACCACAGATATTACACAAAAAAGTAAGAGACATTATGGAGATTGTCATGCCAAAAAATGCAACAATGTAGATAAAATGGACAGATGCTTTGAAAGATACAAACTTCTAAAGCTCACTGGAGGGGGCCGGCCCTGTGGCTCACTGGGGAGAGCGCGGTGCTGATAAAGCTCACTGGAGAAGAGATAGATAATTTGAATAATTCAATGCTCATTAAAGAAATTGAATTTAGTTTTTGTAAGCTATCACACAAAGAAAACTCCAGGTTCAGAGGTCTTTTCTGACAAATTTCAGCAAACATTTAACGAGGCTATAATATAACTTGTGTACAAATTCTTATCTTGATATCAAAACTAAAAGAGACACTAGAACAAAAGCAAACAGTATATGGATGAAAAAGTTTACAAAATATTGAATCAAGCAATAAAGAATAATTGTAATACATCAGGACTAAATTCAATTTATCATAAAATGCAAGCTTGGCTCAACATTTGAAAAACAATCAGTGTGATTCGTCATATGACAGACTAAAAGAAAACTAAAAGAAAAAACGTCTAGGGGAGGGTGGACATGATTATCGCAATAGATTCAGAAAAACACATGACAAAAGCAACATTTTTTCCAAAAAAAAGAAAAAAATATCTTCACTAATGAGGACTACAAGAGAATTTCTTCAACATGGAAAAGGGCATTTACAAATCCTATAGGTATCATCATACTCAATGGTGAAAAATGAAAATTTGTTGGCCCTCAGATTGGGAACAAGGCTAGGAGGTCCATGGTTAGCACCTTTATTCAACATTACACTGAAAGTCCTAGCCAATACAGAAAGTAGGAAAAAAAAAAGAAAGAAAGAAACGAGTATACAAATTAGAAAGTAAGAAAAAAAATATCTCCTTTGTAGACTATCACTCATAAAAAAATGTCCCATCAAATCCACAGGAAAGCTATTAGAACTAATAAAGCTATCTAACAATGTTGCAGTATACAAAGTTGTTATACCAAAGTCAATTGTATCTTTATATACTAGCAGTAGACAGTTGGAAACTGAAATTTTAAATTAGGGTTCCATTTACTATAAAACCAAAAATTTGTAAATTCTAATGTATAAATCTAGCAAAATATATAAATAATCTGTAAGCTGAAAACTATGAAACACTAATTAAAAAAATTAAGCGAGACCTCAGTACATGGAGAAATATACTGTGTTCATGGATTGGAAGACTCAATATTTTTAAGATATCAATCGCCTAAATTTAGAGTGTATGTTTATTATAATCTTAATATAACTGTTGGAAAGTGTTTTTTTGTTTGTTTGTTCGTTTGTTTTGTAGATATAATCAAGCTGACTCTAAAATTTAAATGGAAATACAAAGGAACTGGAATATGTAAAATAACTTTGTAAAAGAAACAAATTTGAATAACTCATTTTTGGGCCGGCCCGTAGCTCACTCGGGAGAGTGCAGTGCTGACAACACCAAGGCCACGGGTTCGGATCCCATATAGGGATGGCCGGTTTGCTCACTGGCTGAGCGTGGTGCTGACAACACCAAGCCAAGGGTTGAGATCCCCTTACCGGTCATCTTTTAAAAAAAAAAAAAAAAACTCATTTTCTAAAATTTCATGATTCACTAAAAAGCTACAGTAATCAAGAGAGCAGCAAAAAAAAAGAAAGAAAAGAAAAGAAACAAAGGCAAATGGAACAGAATTGAGAGTCACACAGATTTACACATGCATGATTTTCAACAAATGTACAAAGGCAATTACAAAGGGAGTACAAATTCTACAGGGAATGGCAGACAATAAACAAGAAAACACATAAACACATAATGTAACTTCATTTTGCTGATTGATGTAGTTTCATTTGGCTGAGTCATTTATACTAATGAGTGCAGTAAAAAAGGAATGGAGTAGGATAAAGCAATGTGCTTTCCAAAGTCATTTATATAAAGACAAATAAATAATAATACTTAATATTTAAATAGCACATTAAGTTAAGTGTGCTAAGACTTTTCCCAGTCAGAGGAAACTCGTAGGTGGGAGACAAGAGGGTACAGTGTCTTCAAACCTTGTCTGACCATCTCAAGGGGCAAAGGGGTCAATTCTTGGTAATGACTAGCACACACTGGGAAATTCTGGAGTAAGGGGATTGTCTTCTATTTTAGAAAGGGTAGTTAGGTGGGACCTATGGAGACATGACGTTTGAACAGAAACTTAGATAAAGCGAAGCCAGTCCTGAAAAAATCTAGGGATGATTGGTATTTATCCCTCTCTGCTTTGCTTATTTCACTCAACATAAGTTTCTCCAAGGGTGGGGCCTTTAAAAGGTGATTGGATCAAGATGACTATGGCCTCATGAATGGATTCATCCATTCGTGGGGTAATGGGTTTATGGTTCAGTAGGTTATCATGGGAGTGGTACTCATGGCTTTACAAGGAGAGCAAGTGGGCACATTAAAACTCTCTTGCTATTCTTGCCATTTGTCACCACAGGACTCTGTAGAGAGTTCCCACCAAGAAAAAGGCCCTCACCAGATGTGCCCCCTGGACATTCTCCCAGCCTCCAAGACTGTAAGAAATAAATTTCATTTCTTTATAAATTACCTAGTTTCAGGGATTTGTTATAAGCAACAGAAAATTGAATACTATAGGAAGGTGTTTTTTTTTTTTTTTTGATGTATTAATTGAATATATTAGAAATCCATGAGGTAATATGCATCAGGCAGCTAGACATAGAAACACAAATTTGCCCCACCCACAACTAGGCACACTGCCAGTGCCAAGGAGCATGCCAAAAACATCACCTCCAAGTGGGTGGCTCACCACAGATACCACAGTAACCACAGCTGCCGCAAAAATGGCTAGACGTCCAAACCATCATGCACATGGTCCACCAGCCACTGGAGTGCATTGACACAAGGAGAGTCACCAGCAGAGACCAAAGAAAAGAAGAGGATGTCTCTCTCCACAAAGCCCCTTCCAGAGTGACAGAAGCAGCATCTGCTCTATGATAATATTGGGGGACCTGAACCTACCTTTCAGCATTGGACAGATCATCTAGGCAACAAATCAACAGAGTAACCATTACTCTTTCAGAGGGAGAGAAGAAATCTAGGGTTGTCAGTGGTGAGATGGGGGAGGGAGAAGGGGATAGGGAGAGATTGGACAAGGGACATAAAGAATAAGTACAATTTGTAATAATATACATACTAGTAATATTGATTTGATCAACATATGTCAATATTGAAACACCAAAATATGTAAAATCAATTATGATTCCAAAAAAAAAAAAAGAAAGAAACACAAATTTGGAAGTCATTGATATTTAGATTTGTGTTTGCTCTCTTATTTAAAACATGGGAGTAGATGAGATCACCTAGAAAAGAGAATATAGACCGAGAAGAAAAGAGGGCCAAGCACCAAGTCTTCTCTTCTTCAACATTTTAAAGATAAAGCAGAGTCAGAGCAAGCAAAAGAGAGTTAAAAGGAGTGGACAGTGGCGTAAGAAGAAAACCAGAGAAATGTGGCATCCCAGTAGTCAAATGAATAAAAATGTTTTCAGATGGATGGAATGACGACATAAATAACATGCTGGAAAGAGTTCAAATGTTATGAGAACAGAGTGGTGGATTTGACAAGTTGTAGGGCATAGTGACCACGACAGTTATGGGAACAAAACCTAATTGGAGTGGATTAGAATGGCAGTGATCAGTGAGTGTGGCTTTGAGGCACACAGTCTCAGGAGGAGCAGAGAGAAGAATATGGTCAGATGGTAATGAGCCCATAGAAAAGGAAAAAAAAAATAGTGATACAGGAGAAAACAGGAGTAATTGCAAAGACTAAGTCTCTGAGTGGTTAAGGCAATAGGATTCAGTTTGCAAGTGTAAAAGCAGAAACAGCTTGCCAATTATCTGAAAAAAACAGAAGTAGGAAAAAACAAAGTGCTTATGAGTGACAAATTGACTAAGGTCAAAAGCAGGAAGTTCTAAGGCAAAGATGTGTACTTAGGAATGAGAGAAAAAAGTCAAGCACTGGGAGCCCAGTTAACCAGTGAAGAGAGAGAGTCCGATGGGGCTGTAGTTATACACTTTATTTTTACAGGACTACTTCATAGAGCAAATTCTGCAACTCTCTATGCATCTGTTTGGAGTGAGGGAATTTTCTAGAAACTTCAGACTATGAACAAATGGCAAAAATCCCTTCACTGCTTCTTAAAATACCCAAGTAGAAATGTGTTTAGGTGAGTAATGACACAAATTCTGCTACCTCCTAAATCTATTCCCAAGGTTTTGAACTATGGGAAAGGATAAAGTCACGAGAGAGATTCTGGACCTGTGACATCAATAGAAGTGCCTTTTTTGTATTCAAGAGGATTGTATTAAGAGTCCTAGGGGGGCCGGCCCGTGGCTCACTCAGGAGAGTGCGGTGCTGATAACACCAAGGCCATGGGTTCAGATCCTATATAGGGATGGCCGGTTAGCTCACTGGGTGAACGTGGTGCTGACAACATCAAGTCAAGGGTTGAGATCCCCTTACCTGTCATCTTTAAAAAAAGAGTTCCTGGGGCTTTTTGTTTGAGATCTAGTATGGCAGATAGCCTAGATTCAGACTTTTCTTATTTCCCAATAAATTTCTTATGAAAACTATCCTTCTTTCTAGGAACTGATTCTTTGATTTGGAGAAGCTCCATCCCTTCTCCCACTAAACATATGTAGTTTTAGTGACAGCTGCTACCCTTTTGGGGGGTCACAGTAGGTGGGATATGATCCAAGCCTGGTCAAGCAGAGTATTTTCTAAGGAATTTTTAAATTAAAATAAATGGAAAATATATGTTTTCTCTATTGCAATGGAGTTAGAAAACACGAGCCTGGGAACGGAAAGGCTCACTGAGAACACTGATCTAAGAGAACAAAGCAGACAAGGAGGGAGAAGAGAGATAAAGAGAGAAGATGGAGTCCTGAGAGTATTCAGTCCACGGTTCAAGAATCCACACTTTTATAAGCTCTCTTCATATGAAACAATAGAGCTCAAGGTTGCCTAGGTCAATAATAGTCTCTTCTTCATTTCACCAACAAAAAGTCCTGGCTAATATAAAAATAGCTACCTGCAAAAAAAAAAGTATTGCAAGTGATAAATTCATCCTGGGGAATTTATGTATGAGATGCTAAAGTATTAAGACTTTCATCTGTTAATTCAAAGACTCAGATACTGGACCCATCATAGCTGAAGCTCTAGAAAATTTGGTAGAAAAGTGTCAAATATTAGAGTCTGCCAACACCTTCTGGTGTCTTTTAAAGTGGGGAAGACAAGCTAGCACTACGGAATGCAGAGACAGAAGAGCAGGAGACCTTTCTCGCTCACTTTCAGACTGTAGCCAATGATCCAAAACTAGCCTATGTCAGAGAATCATGTGCCTATTAATTGTATGAGTCAAATTGTCTTCTGCATTCTAAATGGTCATAGTACTCAGAAATACAGATACCAAGAAAGCAAGAGGACTGAGCAGAGCCTGATCTATACAGACATCTACCGAGCATGTCCCACTAAGCAGAGATAATAATGCTTCACTGTAAACTGCACTGATTGATTTGAATGCAGCCTCAGGGCAAAAAGCAGATTAATTCTTCACTAACATCCCAACAAGGGCAGAAGCCGAGGCTGAGGTCAAGAGAGATCTTAAGCCAAGGCTGTAAAGATATAGGCAGAGTACCTGGGCCTATTCCTATTTTTAAAATCAAATGAAGTAGATAGAGTCAAGATTCAAAGATCATGGCTAGTTACTATTTTGTGATTTGTCATCAGCCAATGGAAACCACTACGGTTAAATTAATTCACATTTCAGCTGGGTTTGGGAGGGATGGATTGCCAGAAAATCTTATACCTGCCAAAGGAGTGCATGTGATAGGTTTCTCTCAGTCCATGGCAATCTCCAGACTTTTTACGTCCATTATAGGAATTGGGCTGATAAATTAATAAAGCACACTCTGAGGCTGTACTAACTAATAAGGTAGCTATTAATCACTTGTGACTATTTAATTTTTTTTAATTTAAAAGTATTGTAGATTCCATTCCTCAGTCACACTAGTATACCTGTGGCTAGTAACTAACACATTGGTTAGTGCCAAAGAACTTTTCTATCACTGTGGTCATTTCTAACATTTCTATCTACTATATAGTACTGCTACAGGAAATACAGACGGAGAATGCTGATGGGTGAAAACAGTGAGAGATAGCATGCAAAATTTCCTGTCCAGAAGGCAAGATCTGGGGTAGCCACACTGGATCACCAAAGACCTCACCACAGTGACAGGAAAGGTTTATCAAAAGTGGTCCCATTACCTGAGAGTTTCTATAGCTCCATCATTTGCAACACTATCCCAGTCCAGTGGAATGTGATATATGTTCTGGGGTAGTGACCATTGCAAAGCTATTTTTCCTTTCCCATTTTTATAATTGAGAACTCTTATTGAATATATATTTTTTAAATGTCTCCACTATTAAATGTTTGGGAGGTAATACAAGTCAGACGTCAAAGGGTAATGATGTATAATTCTAATACAGGAAAGGAGCAAGAATTGGCCTCATGAATTTAATGCACCACAGCGGATGTAGGGAAATCAAAGGGGCAAAGAGTCTTAGCTTGATTCTTAATTGTTATTATATCACCAATATGAGGTAGTAGAAAATTCTATATTGGGCCGGCCCGGTGGCGCACTGGTATAGTGCGCCACTTGGGAAGTGCGGTGGCGCTCCCGCCGAGGGTTCGGATCCCACATACAGACCGGCCACTCACTGGCTGAGCGAGGTGCGGGGGCAACGCCGAGGTTTGCGATCCCGTTGTCGGTCCCGGCCCGGTACGGGCGCGACACCGAGGGTTGCGATCCGTTGCCAGCCACGAAAAAAGACAAAAAAAGGAAAAAAAAAAAAAAAAGAAAATTCTATATCCTCCATCAATTGCAGGGCAATTGTTATAGTTTTCTGATAGGCAGACCCCAATGAGCCAGCATTTATGAATGTGCCCAA
>NW_007734319.1:27547-28343 GCF_000696425.1 Galeopterus variegatus | reverse complement strand
TTTTATTGAAACACGATTGTACATGTCTGTGGGTTTTGGCATTAGTATCAATACCTGTATGCAATTTGTGATGCTCAAGTCAAGATGATTAGTATAATCTGCATTACAAAATATAATCATTTTTTGTGGCCCTTTACCAATTTTTTGCTAACCTCCCTCCCCTTCCCCCTTTTCTACCTCTGGTGGCCTCAGTTCTATTCTCTCCTTTTGAAAGGTCAACAAATTACTGGGATTACTGGGATTGCTGTCTTCCTTCCTTCCTTCTTTCCTTCCTTCCTTCTTTCCTTCCTTCCTTCCTTCCTTCCTTCCTTCCTTCCTTCCTTCCTTCCTTCCTTCCTTCCTTCCTTCCTTCCTTCCTTCCTTCCTTCTTTCTTTCTTTCTTTCTTTCTTGATTTCTTTCTTCTGTTCTTTTCTTTCTCTCTTTCTTAATATATATTTTTTAGCTCCCACTTACAGGTGAGGACATGTGGTATTTCTTTTTCTGTGCCTGGCTTATTTCACTTAACACGATTTTCTTTAAGTTCACACATGTTACCACGAATAGCAGAATTTCGTTCTTCTTTAAGGCAGAGTAGTATTCCATGGTGTATACATACCACATTTTCCTTATACAGTCATTTGTTGATAGACATTTAAGTTGGCTCCAACTCTTGGCTATTGTAAATAGAATTGTGATGAAGATGAGAATTCAGGCATCACTTTGACCTGATGATTTCCATTCTTTTGGGTATATATGCAGCAGTGGGATTGCTAGATTGTATGGCAGGTCTATCCATAGTTGTTTGAGGAACTTACA
>NW_007734319.1:24692-25944 GCF_000696425.1 Galeopterus variegatus | reverse complement strand
GAAGTTTGGTAGTGCTATGTGTCCATATTTGTTTTTTAGTTTTTCCTCAGGATTGCTTTGGGTAGCTTTCTTGCTTTCTTTTTCTGCTAGTTTGTTATTGAAAACTAAAAACACTACTGATTTTTGTGTGTTGATTTTGTATCCTGCAATTTTACTGAAATCATTTATCAGCTGTAAGAGTTTTTTTTTTGTTTGTTTGTTTTTTTTTTTTTTTTTGGAAGAGTCTTCAGGATTTTAAGATCATGTCATCTACAAATAGAACAATTTAATTTTGTCTTTCCCAATCTGGATGCCCTTTCTTTCTTTCTCTTGCCTGATTTCTCTGGATGTACTTCCAATACTATGTTAAATAGGAGTGGGTAGAGTTGACATCCTTGTCTTGTCCCTGTTTTAACAGAAAAGCTTTCAGCTTTTCACCATTCAGGATGATATTAGTGGTGGAATTCTCATATACAGCTTTTGTTGTGTTGAGATATTTTTCTTTACACATAATTTGCTGAGAGTCTTTGATGAAAGGATGTTGAATCTTTTCAAATGCTTTTTAAGAATCTATTGAGATAGTCATATGGTTTTTGTCCTTAATTTTGTTGATGAGGTGTATCATATTTATTGACTTGCATATGTTGAACAATCCTTGCATCACTTAAATGAATCTCACTTGGTTATAGTGTATAATTTTTTTTGAAGTATTGCTATATTCTGATTGCTAATATTTTGTAAAGGACTTTTTGCTTCTATGTTCATCAGAGATAATAACCTGTAGTTTTCTTTTTTGGTTGTATCTTTGATGGGTTTTGGTATCAGGTGATGCTGGTCTCATAGAATGAGTTTTGGAGAGAGGCCTCTGTTTCAAGTTTTTGGAATAGTTTGAAGAGAATTGGTATCAATTCCTCTTTAAAGGTTTGGTAGCATTCAGCAGGAAAGCCATTCAATACTGGGCTTTTCTTTGTTGGGAAAATGCTGATTACCACTTCAACCTTATTATTAGTCTGTTCAAGTTTTCTGTTTCTTCCAGGTTGAATATTGGTAGTCTGTATGTGTCCAGAAGTTTATCCATTTCTTCCAGGTTTTCAAATTTGTGGGCATATACTAGTTTATAACAGTCTATAATGATTCTTTATATGTTTGCAGTATTGGTTATAATGTATCCTTTTTCATTTTTGATTTAGTTATTCAGGTTTTCTCTCTTCTTTTTTTGGTTAACATAGCTAACAGTTTGTCTATTTCTTTTAACTTCTCAAAAACCCAACTT
>NW_007734319.1:20447-23449 GCF_000696425.1 Galeopterus variegatus | reverse complement strand
AGTTGGTTTTGCTCTATCTTGTCTATTTTTGGTAGTGATTACTGTTTTTTGGATTCCAGATGCATGACTCCCTCGAAGATTTCTTATAGGGCTTTCTTATGTGGTGTTGAAGTACTGAAGTTTTTGTTTGTCTGGGAAATACTATTTCTCCCTCATTTCTGGAGGATAGCCTTGCTGGGTATAGTACTCTTGGCTGGCAGTTTTTCTTTTAGTATTTTGAATATATCATTCCATTCTCTTTTGGCTTGTAGAGTTTCTGTTGAGAAACCTACTATTAGTTTGATGGGAATTCCCTTATAGGTGACTTGATATTTTCTCTTCCCATTTTTAAGATTCTCTTTCTCCCTTTGAGTTTGGCCAGTTTGACTACAATGTTTCTCAGAGAGGACCTTTTTGTATTGAATCTGTCTGGGGATCCTTGAGACTTCTAGATTTGAATGTCCATGTCTCTTCCTATACCTGGCAAGTTTTCCACTATTTATTTCATTGAGTAGGTTTTCAATGCCCTTTTCTTTCTTCTCTCCTTCTGGACTACCCATGATTTGGATGTCTGCTAGCTCTCTTAGATTTTATTTATTTTTTCAAATTCTTTTTTCTTTCTTTCTTTCTTTTTTTTTTTTTTTTTGTCTTACTGGGTTATTTCAAAAAGATCACCCTCAATGTCAGAAATTCTTTCTTCTGCTTGCTCTAGCCTGCTGCTTAAGCTCTTTGTTGTGTGTATGGTTTTTTTTTTTTTTTTTTTTTTTTTTTAATTTAATTGAATGAAGCCTTCAGTTCCAGGAGTTCTGCTACCTTCTTCTTTAAGGTATTGATATCTTTATAAATTTCCTCCTTCACATACTGGGTACTTTGTTTTCCATCTCTTTGTGTCATCTAAATAAGTCTTCTTGTATCTCATTGAGTTTCCTTAAGATTGTTGCTCAGAATTCTATTTCAGTCATTTCAAGGGTTTCCTGCTCTGTGGGGTCTTGCACTTAAGAATTATTGTATTCCTTTGGTGGTATCATACTTTCTTGTTTTTTGCATATTTCTAATAGTTCTACATTGATGTCTGGGCATTTATAGAGCAGTTGCTTCTTCTGTTACTCTAGTGTGGGCTTTGAGGAGAGAGGCTTCCTCCCACAGATGTATTTTATGTTGACTGTTGAGTAGGGTGTTTTAATATTGGTTCCAGGTAGCTGCAGTAGTGTAGTCCCCATGTGGGTACTACAGCTATATTCAGTGTTGGACTTGCAGGTGACTACCTCCATTGCATAGGCAGTTGGGCACTTCATGATTCCTCACTGAGGTGAGTGGCACTGTGCTGGTTTGTTGGGGACATGAGTGAGCTCTTGAGTTCTTGGGAGAAGCATCTGGTGCCCTGTCACTCTTTGGCTGGGGTGGGTGGCCCTGGGCAGGCTTGTTGGCACCCAGACTAGTATCCTGTGACCCTGATGGGTGCACTGGGGTATACTGGACCTCCTCAGTTTGAATGGGTGATCCTGGGTGGAGTTTCTCTTTCCTCTTTTCTACAGGTAGAGGCTACTTCAGAGTCCTTGCTTCCCCTGGTTGGGGGGTGGTTTGTTGGTGACTGGGAATTTTCTTCTTTATTCTGCTTGTGTATCCTGGTTTCTCCACTCTTGGGGGTCTCTGCCTGTGTCTCTCCCTGGATCAAGGCAGTCATGTGGGTTGTGCACATACCTACCAGTTCAGATGTGCTACCACATGAGGCAGCCTAGTTGCCTCTTTGGGTTAGGCCACTGGGTTGCTGGTCTCTGCTCCCTCAAATCTTTCCCTAGACTTCACTGATGACTCTCCTTGTGTTAATGCAGTTGAATGGTCAGTGAGCTACCTGCACAATGATGGTTGCTGCTGCTGTGGTAGTGAGCCACTCTTGCAGCAAAACTGACTGTGGTGGCATCTATGGTTGAGTACCCATGTGGCAGCAGTGTCTGCAGTGTCAGTGGGAACTGTCTGTAGCTGCTGAGGTCACTAGGTGCACTTCATGCTCTCTCCCCAAGATAAATGTTTTAAAAGAATACGGATGAGCAACAAATGGATCATTGTGTACTTTATGAAGAAAACAGCACTATGGAACCAAATCAATATTTGAAATATAAAAAAAATGAAAAATCCATGATCTAATCAAATATAGACTTAAATCTAGAGATTGAAAGATTCATGATGTAAAAGGAAAAATTAACTAATACATATCACTTAAACAGGATAAATTAATTAAAGTGGAGGAATATGTTGGGCTTGGAATTCTAAAGGAATTTCCACAAATCCTCTTTTGATTCAACACTATTGTTGAATCATAGTCAGTTTCTCCTTCTGCAAGACAGATGCTCACATTGAGAAGAGCTGATGTTTCTCAACAATCATTGTGAAGTGGCATGCCACTTCTTAATTAGAGAGACCAACCAAAGAGACACTTCACACTCCCACACATTAGGCAAAAGTGATCGTTTTCCTGAGAATATCTTATTTTCTCTTTCCTTTTGAATTATTCCACTCCCATGTTAAAGCAATTTTCTTAACAAATTTTAAACACATTTATTTGGCTGCTTTTAATTTAGACAAAAACCAAAGGCAATATATTTATATGGCTTTTCTGACACTTTTATTACTCATCTCTAAAGAGAAAAAAATAGCTCAGTGAGTTTTACACTTTACAGGACGTTACTCTTTAATTCAAACTATTGCTTTCAAACTTTTGAGAAATGCTGTAAAAAAAAGGTTACAATAAGGAATGTTATGATAGAGACATGGCAATTTATTCAAACTTCATTAAAAAAATCAACTTATGCCAGGGCTGTAAGGTTTTGACAACTGTACAGTTAGAAATTCCATTGGGGTCTTGCTTATCATTTAAGCCAATTTTCAGGAGAGTTTTTGTTTTTTAATAGCTTATTTAATTTAGAAAAGCACTACACCCAGATTAAATGTCTAATCCTATCAGACAGACATGCCTCAGATATGACACTAACATGAATCAATGAAAGAAAACTAAAAAACTAAAA
>NW_007734319.1:17796-19544 GCF_000696425.1 Galeopterus variegatus | reverse complement strand
AAAACTAAAAAACTAAAAGACTTTAATTGATCACATTAAGGTCCAAGTATCTTTGCTATAAAATCGATTTACTATAAACTAGAAATCCAATGTTGTATTTCACTTAGAAATTGACTGCCTTAAAATGATGATGTGCTTAATGAGTTAATAAGTAAAAATGTCAACAAATCAATTATGACAAATTTAACTTTTGTTGTGCCGTGCTATGGAACAAAGAGTAATTTTGGACCAAAGAAGTGTTGCCTCAAAAGTATTTTTCCAGTGACATCAGATCTCATGCATTTAGGTGCATGTATAGAAATTGTTCTTCGACTGGTCTCCCAACTCCAGCCTCCTTCCCCTTATTTTCTAGATTCTGTGACTAATAGTGATCATGCAGGAAATATCTGGTAGCTAACACTTATTTTTGATATTAAATTTTTAAGAAATATTTAACAATTTAGTGTTATCCTACAGCAAAGTGGTTGTCTTTCATAGAAGGAAAGCCAAATACTTTAGAATTTACTTTTCTCTTTTCTTACATATCTTAGAAATTAAGACCCAGATTGATTACCTCCCTTAGATAAATGAGTGAGAATTTTAAAGTTGAGCATTCTGTTTTGATGATGCCAGGTTTCTTTCATGGTCTGTAGCATTGACACTGCCATGTCCAGGATTTTAATCTTCATACCAACCTGTGTTTTAGGACACCACCACAGCACAATGAAACTATTTTTCTTTCTCAAGACTTAATAGGATATAACAAAATCTATACATTCATTTCCTAAAGAAAAATCATTTTAAAGGCAAATGAAAAATATCTTTCAAAGACTCATTGGAATTTATACTGCCTTGCTTTCCAAGTTTGTATTTTCAGACTGGAGAGAAACTTGTTCCACAGTGTTCTAAATTAAATGAGAAACTTGTAGCTGCATGTCGTTATTTAACTTATCACAAATGAATTAAGAGGGTTATGGTTTGATCCTACATTTGTTACACAGCTTTTGTCCTGAGCGAGTAATAAATGGGTCAGACCATTTAATTCTCACTCCAAACCCTGTTTGATGGTTTACCCATACAGATCTCTCTGTGCCCACACTTCATCACAAAATGATACAAATCTGAGATTTGGGACCATTCAAATATTTCAAAGAAATCCAACCTTATATGGAGAACTAGAATAATAAGTTGAGTCTGTTTAGTATTTTATTTGATGTGAAATAAATGAAAAATGCTACAGATTAAGAAACAAAGGAGAAACAGAAACTTTGGCTGGTCTCTAGATGTTCTAAAACTCTAGAAACTTTTGTTTCAATCAGGTAAAAAGAATATAACTAAAGCTTAGCCTTGTTATGACAGATAGCTCTAATTTTAGCAAGATTTTAATACTATCATGTTGTGTGGGCATCCCCCCACAAACAAATTATATTTTGTAGTCTAAGCCAGTATATCTTACCTAAGTCAGCCATTTCACAAATGCCTTCTTTTAGGTAAGTGGTTGGAGATAATAAGGATGGTTTTAATCAATAGACATTACTGAGCACATTCTTCTAACATAGAGAATGTTCCAAGTTCCATGTGGTGGTGACAATGAAATTCTAGAGGTGCTTAAAGTATAAATAAAATACTAAAAGAAGGAAAGAGACATTGAGTAATAGAACTTTATAATTCTAAAATTCTGTACTATATTCAACTTAAAGTCAAGATCAGCAGTCATTTGGATTTAAGTTTAGGGACATGTAAATCTAATTTTTAATTAATTCTAAAGT
>NW_007734319.1:15689-17076 GCF_000696425.1 Galeopterus variegatus | reverse complement strand
AGCAGTCATTTGGATTTAAGTTTAGGGACATGTAAATCTAATTTTTAATTAATTCTAAAGTATATGCAAAATTTTATTATAATGCCTCATAAACCTAAGTCATGTCACTCTATAGCATACTTCAACCTTTTATGGCCTGAAAGTTTAGGCATCCTCTTTTATCTGTAACAGAAACTTGGCTAAGGCAATGAACTAAACATACATATGATGTATATAAACTCATGATGTATGTAAACATACATATGATGTATGTAAACTCACATGTGCGTTTAATGTGTCAGCAACAGGGTTGCAGATCAAGAAGTCCAACTTCTCAAGACTAAGGGTATTTTTTACTCAAGAAGGAATTTTTTAAATGACCTTATTAATTTACTATATACACTCTCCCCTGATAGGTTCAATCTAGGCTACCAAAGGTCATTTTTCACTGACCTGGAGCAATTGTGGCAAACAATCTTGTCATAAATAAGAAAGAATGGATTATCTAAATCTAGTTATATTTGTTATAGAATAAATACATTTATATAGAAACAGCAAAATGATTTTTTCCTCATTTTTAGTGATATATAGTAGAACTAACTTGGGAGTTTTGGATTAACAAAGAAAGGATCTAGATAACATGGCCTGAACAAAGTTTACAAAAGAAGAATGTAATAAAATTGGGGAGTACAGTGGCTGTAAATCGTTCATAAAATTGCAATTTCTTGATTTAGTATACTTTAAGATTCTTAATAGAATGTCAGTATTAGGGGCAGCCATTTTAGAACACTGTAAGGTGTGAAATTCTCTGCTTATAGCCTCAGGATGTGTTACAAAGGCAGGGGGCATAGATTGCTTGCCTAGCATTTCTAAAAGCATCTCCCGTGGTCCTGTGTAATACTCTGTGAAAAAATATTCAGTTGTTAATGCATTCCAGAAGCTCTGCACAACATACTTCTGCAGAGATCCATGCAATAGAAGTTATATCAAAGGAATGGGAAATCGTGTAATAAGGAAATCTATTTAACTTTCAGATAAAATATAGTACAATAGTCAAAGAAGACCTCACCTCTCTGCATCTGTTTCCTCAAATAAAGATTATAATAATGCCTAGTTCAAACAATATTCTTGTGATACTTTAAACGAGTTAATACATATGGAAAAATATAGTGTCTGACACAACATGAGTAAATGATTCTGTGTGTGTGTGTGTGTGTGTGTGTGTGTACCTCCTAATAACCTAAAGAACATGGTCCTATCCATTTTAAGAAAAGGAAGCAATACTCACAAAAACAAATCACATTTACAGAGGTTCGCAAGGAGTAATTGACAGACGGGACTAAAACTCAGGTCTCTTTCATCCCTATTCAGTCTTTGTGCTCAGTGGCATTCCATTTTTCAACTAGCT
>NW_007734319.1:4342-14756 GCF_000696425.1 Galeopterus variegatus | reverse complement strand
GGGTTGCGATCTGTTGCCGGACACGGAAAAAAGACAAAAGACAAAAAAAAAAAAAAAAATCAGAAGCACCCGTATTTGGGTTAAAAGTGTCCCCTGAAAGTTTATGTTTTGAAAACTTGACCCCCATTATAACAGTGTTAGGGGGTGGGAAATCTATGTGTGGTATTTAAAATGTGGGATTTTGAGAGGTAATTGGATCATGAGGACTGTGCCCTCATGAATGGATTAATCCATTTACGGAGTAATGAATGATAATGGTTGTGCTTCTGATGGCTTTATAAGGAGGACAAACGAGAAGGTTAACTCTTCTGTTCATGCTGATTCTCCTGTCAAGTGGCACCCTGAATTGTTGTAGAGAGTCGCCACCCAGAAGGTCCTCACCAGATGTGTGCTCTGAACTTTGGACTTCCTAGCCTCTGAAACTGTAAGAAATAAATTGAATTTCTTCATACATTACCAAGTTTCAGGTATACTGTTATAAACAACAGTAGCAGACTAATTCAGCCCTTTGAGTCATAGTTTTAGTTTTTGTAAGTTTTTTTTTTTTTTATTTATTTATTTTTTATGTTTTCTCAAAGTCTAGCTGCTTTTTTTCATTCTGATATTGTAACCACTTCTGGTGCACCTGAGAACCAGGCTTCAAATAAAGCTGTAGTTTTTAATGGAAACAAAGGAAGTTGTTGCCCTGGCAACAGGAACCACTTAAAGTCCCCACATAACACTTCCATATCTAACAACTCCCTTCCATTTCTTCTTTATTCAGGTTTGCACCTGAATAGCATTGAGAATGGAGCTCTGCCCTTGGACTTCTCAACAAGAGAATTCATTAAAATTCTGCTTGGAATTAGGCAGTTTCACAGGGGACCCTCAGTGTTATATCTTAGTGGCATATACAGGATGCTTCTTGTGAATGAGAAAAATATAGATTTGTGAAAATGAATCACATTTGGCCATATGGACAGCTGTAGGTAAACATCTGTTCCTTATATTGTGTTAATGGAAATTGAGTTTGGGGAAGCCTTATACTTTAGTCTGTAAGAGAATGAAACCTGCGAAATGAAAATTCACCATATGTCTTCTACTCACTCCTAAGCATCCCCTTTTGCCTTCAATGCTCAAAAATGCTCACTGAGGGCATATGATAGCAAAATAAATAAATAAATATCAAAAATCATCTTTAGTAGAAGGAAAATAAGAGAATTAGGGCAAATGGTCGTTCCTTTTATTATTCAGGATCTCGAAGAAGTTGAAATTTTGAAATTCAGCCATGTTGTGTGTGCCCCCACCCCAGTCAATCAGATGCCAGTGGCTAGAATCCATTCATTTGTCTATTCATTTGTGAAAGTAAAATGGACTATGGGTGCCTGTTGTGTTTGCTGCATTAGAGATTTGAAATAATACAACACACGAGCACTACCCCTGAAGCGCTTACAATGGAGGTAGGAGATGAGATAAGCCAAAAATATGAAGTATTAAAAATGCAAGAGCAAAATTACCCTTATAGATAGTCATATGTGAATGCTCGTTGTTTTATATTCCAGAAATCTGGAGAATCGTGCTCTCTTTAGCCTACCAGAACAATACCATCTTTTCAATTCAGCTTTGTAAGCAATGTTCTAATCAATTCCTTCTTTCATATTCTCTTTCCCTCCACCTCCATGCTCTTTCCCTTATTTTTATTAAGTCAAAAAGATGTGGGTGTTCCTGTTAATATGCCAGATGATATGCTAGTTCTGGTGATAGAAAAAGAAAAAAAAAAGGAGGGAGAGGAGAATTTATTATCTACTGGGCAAGGCAGACATTAAAATATTAATCATCACAAATACTTATATGATTGCACAAATAGTTTATCCAACACTGCCATAAAACTATCTTTCAAAAATCAAATATGATCACAGAAAAATCCTTGCTTGAAATGCTCCTCTGCCTCCACCATTGCCTATAAGGTTAGATCACTTCCCACCAACATCCCCACCACATTCCTCAATCCTGCCCTACTGAATTCCTGGCATTTATAAAGTGAGTCATTCTTCTACAACTGGTTTTGGACACTCTGTTCTCTTGATCTGGAATTGTCAATCCCACTTGTCTAACTGGGAATCTCTTACGCTTCATGCATCTTCATAACAAACTGTAATCACCTCCACCAGTCCTAAAACATCTCAATTTCCCAGTCAAACTGAGGAACTCCTTTTTCATATATATTTAGGTTTACTGAGCATATTTCTACATTGTAGCCTTTTATATGAAGTATTGAAGTTGTTTAGAATTTCATCCCACTCTTAAATTGTGAGCTCTCTAAGCACAATGAATATAGCTTTTGTACTTACATAGAGGCTTATTAAATATAAATGACTGAATGAGTAAGTGAAGGAAAATTTTATCAGGATTCAATATGAGTATGGAAACTTAAACTCTAAAAGAGACATATGATCTGTCACAAACTTGTTAATGCATTGTGGTGGTTGTATCATAATATTCTTTTGAGAGTTTTAGCAAAAATGTATGCAAATGGTTTATAAATGAAATCCCCATTCTCAATCCTGCCCCCTTCCTAACCTACCTGGAATTCTGTGTTACAAATTAAGCTTGACTTATGCACCAGGAAGAAAAGAAATTTTTTACTCTTTACCAGGCAATCAGGGAGTATTTTTCTTCACATGAAAGCTGTTTTATGGAATTATTTGTTAGCATAAATTAAATTCAGAGATAAATTAATTAACGTATCATATCAACCCAGCACAGTTAATAGCAGAGTTAACCGACTTTTAATGAAAATTTTAAGGTTTTGCTACACTGCAGTCGAAAAAATATGTAATTTATAAGGATTCTGGTTAAAAAGGGGAAAACCTCTGACTATGAATTATATCGGTCACTTCCAGTTCAGAATGTTAGGGATGATACTATGACTAGAGAGTACACATAGAAATAGATAGGAAATATGAGTTAGGGTAGGACTTGAATCTGTAGAACCACAGACTTTAAAGATAATGCTCAAACATTTGTAGTATTTGCCATGGAATCACTAGCAGGATCTGGCCCCAAAGTTTAAAAGCCTTCTACTTTTCTCTACCTGCCAAAACCTTTGCCACATGCCAAAAAAAAAAAAAAAAGAGTTTCCCGCATTTCTCCTATGATGGGGGAATCGGATCTAAGACAAGAGGGTCTCCCTTTTCCTTTCTCTTTGATAATTCTCTCCTCTGGTAAGGCCTCATCAGCTCTAGCTTGGAGTACTCGTTTCTTAGGTGGCCTTAACAAATTGTCACAAAGTGGGAGGGCTAAAGCAACAAAAGAGTTATCCTCTTCCAGTTCTGGAGGCCAGAAGTCCCAAATCAAAGCAGGGCCATGCTTCTGCCCATGGCTCTACAGAAGAATCAGTTCCCTGCCTCTTTCAGCTTCTGGTGGCTCCAGGAATTTTGTGGCTTGTGGCCACACCACCCCAATCTCTGCCTCTGTCTTCACATTGTCTCCTCTTCTCTCTCAAAACTCCCTCCTCTGCCTCTGAAAACTCCCTCTGCTTCTCTGTCATAAAGATACACGTGACCGCATTTAGGGCCCACCCAGACGATCCAGGATAAAATCCAGAAGGAGCTCAATATTGTTAACTTAATCACATCTTTTGCATATAATGTAATATTCATTCTGTTGCCCTGTAAGGTGTTGACCTAAAAAAGAAACTGAGCCTAAATGCATATAACAAGGATTTACTGAGCCAACACAATTGCAACCAGGGAGACACATAGATAAGGTAGCCCTGAAAATGTGTTCCAAAGAGGGCCAGCAGAGCTTAATATTTTATAATCACAAGACAGGGGAAGAGTCAAAGGAGAGAAAGAGAAAGACGCCCTGCTTAATTACTTCATCAGACTTTCTACTAGTTGTACACGAGGTATAGATTTAGGATTGTTACTAGGTTACATCCTATATTCAGGGATCTAGGGTAAGGGTAATAAGAACTATTCTATGTTATTTTATAGCTTTCTGGTACCTTTTTTTTTTTGTCTTTTTTCGTGTCCAGCAACGGACTGCAACCCTCAGTGTCGTGCCCGTACCGGACCGGGACCGGCAACGGGATCGCAACCCTCGGCGCTGCGCCCGCCCCTCGCTCAGCCAGTGAGCGGGAACCGGTCTGTATGTGGGATCCGAACCCTCGGCAGGAGCGCCGCCGCACTTCCCAAGCGGCGCACTGTAGCAGTGCACCACTGGGCCGGCCCAGCTTTCTGGTACCTTTATGGCTGCTTCTAAGTAAAATGAATGGTCTTATGATAACATTTTCTGAGACAAGTAGGCATGATTGCTGACTTATCCCAGATTTCCCTAGGCACCATAATTCAATTGGCCTGGTCAGAGCATATTCTTTTGGTTATCAAAGGTAATGTTCGCAGGTTCTGAGGATTAGGACATGAACATATCTTATCTGGGGGGCCCCATTGAGCCCACTACACTTCTATTGATTGCTGAAAAGAAGTCGTGTTGAGGACAGTCAGAGCACATTGTATATTCACTGTTGGCCAGTGGCCTTTCACCCCACACAAAGACGAGAACTTCATGGTTTATGGGCCATAATGCTGGTCACAACAGGCAACACACTTTCTTTGACCATTGGGTCTTTGGAAGCCTGAACACCGTGAATACTACATCATCCAATGTATTAATTAAAGCTGCCTAGAACAATCTTTCATGCCGAGTGCCCTTTCTTGCCCCTACAGCCCCCTAAAACCCACTATTATCTCTGCATTTGGTGGATGTTATGTATCTATACCTCCACTTTAAGCTTCCATGGAGTAGAAATTACACTTTCTTCATATTTATATAACTAGCATTAAACCCATCACCTACATCATCAATTTGGGTTTAGTAAGTATCTGTTTTTCTTGTTTGTTTTGTCTTTTTCGTGACCGGTAAGGGGATCACAACCCTTGGCTTGCTGTCCTCCGCACCGCGCTCAGCCAGTGAGCGCACCAGCCATCCCTACATAGGATCTGAACCCGCGGCAGGAGCATTGCTGTGCTCCCAGCGCCGCACTCTCCCAAGTGCACCACGGGGTTGGCCCAGTATCTGTTGAACTAAACTGAAGTCAGCAAGACAACTAGAGTCTTGGGAAAATTGTGGCCAGTATGAGAATGGCATTAGAGAATTGCTTGTCCTTTTTTTCTACAATATAAAAGTGTCTTTCTTCTCTTTCTAGGATATACATGGCATTAGAGATGTCCTTGTCCTTTTGTGTAGCTCCATTTACTGTTTTTTTCTTCTTTCTAGCTAAGACTTATTGATTGCCAGGTAGTCTCAAATCACATGTGATGTTCATTTCTCTCTCTTATCAAACACGCTCACTACACTGTCACAGAAATTACTGAGGAATTTATTGATTTTGTGGTTTTATGCATCATGGGCAGTTTCCCTTGAATGACTTAGAAGAGTTTCCCTTTGAATGCTTGTCTTGTGAAGTAATGTGAAGAGTAAGCCAGAGCTACAGACAGCCCTCCCACTTTAAGAATTGTTATAGGTAACAGATAGCATGCTTCTACTGAAATTTCTGTCCCTTCTTTTTTTTCCAGCTAATTATTTTAGTGCATTAATTAGGCCCAGCCATCCAATTGGATAGATTAAATTTAAAAATAAATAAACAAATAAGCTAGAAGAAATTTTAAGTTAGTTTTGCTAAAAATCAGTATTTATAGACCTTGGTTACCTTTAAGACATCAGCATTCAGAATAATTAGCATTCAGAATAATTTTGCAATGGGCCTGATTTTTGTTTTGTAGAAAATAAAGCACGTTCTTTAGATTTTGGTTTCAAAGAAAGGACAAATATATTTATTTCTAGTTCAGTACAACATTATGAAAACTGCCTTGCCACAAGCATTCCCTTAGAAAGAATGATCCTGCCCTCAACAGCAATACTGTCAATCCAGGAGACTAATGGAAAGCTGGAAGCCCTTTGTTTCCCCAACATCTTATTTATTTATTTATTTGTTTGTTTATTTGTTTATTATTTATTATTTATTTATTTCTATATAAAGCTGCAGTCATTTTAACAAGTGTGTGTGTGTGGGGGGGGTGTTGCTAGAACAATTCTACTAGGAAATGAGATGCATTTCCATAAAGCTTTCCTCATCGATCAATCTCCTTAATTTAAGGTTTTATCAGGTGGTATTAAAGGCATCTTCTTTATGCTTATGTCACCTACCTAGTGAGACCAGGCTTCAGTGGAACAGTCACGATAGAAATGGGAGAAGACAAAGGTTAAAATTAGGTGGGCCAGGGTATGGATGCAGGCAGGAATCCACAGCTTAATTTGTATAACAAAAGCAGAACTATGGATTTGGACAACAAAATAGGAAATGCCTATTTCAAAAGACAAAATTGGGATAACCAAAATATGCAGGCAAGTTCTGGGTTAAAGCCAGCAACAGCTGACAAGAGACGTATGAAATCTAGGATTGGAAAGCAATAATTGTATCTAGTGAGCAGCCTCAGTTTCTCCTGAGCAGAATGAATACTGAGGGAAGCACATGTTTATTTGGGAACCTTTCTGTACTCATGTGCATATGTTGCTCCTAACTCTCAAATTCCAAACAGCCATGACCAGTTTACAGAACTTCATAACAAGTATGGCACCACTAGAAAGCAGTGGTCACAAAGGTCCCTTGGTTATTTGTATAACTTCTGTTTCATTTGCCACTTACTACATTTTGATACCAGAAATTTCACAATTGCAAATCATTGGTTTCTAGACAAACAAATTATTCTTTTAATCTTCCTGTGATGAGGGAGTTTGTCTAATTTAACCATTTCTTCTCTGAACCTGACCTTTCACTGTCTTCAAGCCAATAAAAGGTTTTTCTGCCTTTTTTATTCAAATAAGTCACCCTGAAAGTAGTTGATAAGGAAAAGTTACTGTGGCTTGTTAAGGTGTACTCTTTCTCTCCTTTTTTATGGTTATTTTTAATCATGCTTTTATATTATGCTGACCTTAGCTAAAGAAATTTTCAGCAATTCAGCCAAATATTTTAATAGTGTTGTGTCTGGAATAGAGTATTTCTCCTGAAGAGCTGCTGCTTTTGGAGGCCTGGGGCTATTTCAAATACCTCTGACTATCTCAAAGGTGCAAGGCCCGAGGAAGGAGATTGAAATCATAGTCAATTCCCACAGAGTACCAGTTTATTTTAATTTAAAAACAGGATCTAGCAAACACATAAAAGGTTTTCTATAACATCGTGTGGAATCTGCATATGATAAGCCTGGTAAATTGTAGAGTGTGATGACATTTTCACTGAGTATTTGACAGTTCGCCCTCTAGTTAATTGTTGGACATTGGTAACATAAAACATACCTTATTAAAAATACTTTAAGAGCCAAGACAATATCAGATTATGATACATTTTAAGTTGTAGAGGTGAGTAGGAAAAATAATTCTTTGTCTCAAAAAATTTTCCCTGGGGATAGATTAATTTCAATACAGAAAGTTGAAATTGGCTCTGATTTCTACTCGCAGTTTTTGAACCAGTTTTATAGAACTTTAAATGTTCACATTTTCTCCCCTACACCTTTTTTTTGCCCCCGACAATCTGACTTTGATGAGACTGGGAAGATGGAATACTAAAATCTTAAGAGGAAATATATTACTTTCTCATATTGTACCTAGACCCAATGAATCTGAAAACTCCTGGATACCTGTAAATTACCTGGGTTGACCTTGCAGATAGATTAAAAAATATCTATCAGCGAACAAATATGCTTCCATAATATTACCAGTTTCAAAACCAAATTGAGGATGATACAGAAAATATTGGGAGCCAAGAAATATTGAAAGTCTTTATTGAAGCGTGAATTCACCCTTCCCACCTTCTGCTACTCATCAAACGTGAGTGTTTTCGACGTTCCTTTTCATCACATTCTCATCATTCACCAGACTTACCCTGTTTTTTTTCTTATCTTTACCCTTGGGAGGAAAAAAAGTTGTGTATTTTTGCATGAAGACTAATATTCCTAAATGCCAATAAACACTACTTGGATCAAGGTAAGATAAACTACTACAGCAACTGCATCTTAGTACATACATCAAATAGACATATTTTCCTTAATGCATCCGTTTAGTTAATAAATAACATGGTCATATGCAGTTCTTCTTGATCATAACACATTATTCATTTCATTTTATAGTGTAATGAGATAACTCCTTTCAATCTGAAAAAAATTTTAAATTGTTCTATAGCAGACATTTTAACAATTTGTATTTTAAGTTTAATCAGCAGTTAAAATAAGTGAAAGGAAAATACTTATTTACAAAAAGCAAATCAGCTTAAAGTCTAAAATGCAGTGTTATAATTATTTGGAAAATATTTGTACCTTTGCAAATTACACTTTTTGCATTTCTGATCATTGAAACTGTTGACACAGCTTTCCTGGTCACACAGACAATTTAAAGCAGGACTCTTGGTTATGAGAAAACCTCAAAAACTTTGCAAATATATAATATATAATCTTCTCATTAGTATAAGCATTCCATGTATATAGGAACATGGGTTGTGTTCAACAGTTGGCAATTTTCTTCACTTTACTAAGTAATGTGAAATAGGACTTCCAGCTGAGCTATCACAGATATACATTCCTGGTTGCAATGGACTTATTCAGAAAATTTTGAAGATGAATCTTCACATCATCTAAAAAACATAAAATACTTTGCAAAAAAGAAAAAAGACATCATAGGACATTAATTTTTAACCCCGCCCCCCATTTATTTTCTGGATTTTTGTTTGTGTTTTGTTTTTAACATTGGCGAGAAAAATTGCGTAAAATTCCTTAATTTGCATCGAATAATATGGTAGCAAAAGAAATAAGTCTGGTAGGATTCCTATTGTCACTATATGCACTTTCCAAAAATATAGCAATCCACTTACAGTTCATGTTTTATAAGCTGGCTTTGTTGAATAAAGCATGATTCTAATGAGTTCAGATAACCAGTTGTGTTTGACATGTTAAAATAATTCAAGAACTTAAAAATTATGATTTAATGGTTGTCTTTCTAAACAATATAGATGATAATCATGTTATTACAGTAAAAAAAATGGGATAGGTGGCCTAATAATACAACAGAAGCAGCAGACCTAGGATATGCACAAGGACTGGTTATTTTGATCCAATTGCTAGTCTTTGCAGTTGCAAACAAAAAATGTACACACCCACTCCCTTATTCCCAACCCTTGTATTCTAATATGTTCTCTCCTTCCTAAACTTAACACTAAGCTCCTTTTATTATGTACGGTCCAATAGTTACCCAAGATCAGGTCTTCCTACCCAAGGTAGAGCACCCTATTCCAGTGGCTTTCAAATTTGAGTTTACATCTGAATAACCTTCTTAAAACACAAATTCCTGGGCCCATCCTAGAGTTGCAGAGTCAAGAATTCACATTTCCAGCAGGTTTTCAATGATGCTGAGGCTGCTGGCCCAGGCAACACACTCTGGGAACCACTGCCCTATAATTAATTACATTAGTTGAATCTCCTAGGTTTGGAGAGATAGATCTAATTTCAAGTTACTTTCTTCTTCATTCCGTCTTCTTTTTTCCCTGCCCCTCCCCACCCCCAGGAAGATAATCTCATCTGGCTAATCAAGGAAATGTGATCTGAATTAGACAAATTCACACTACAATGTAAATGACTGACTTGGAGCTGTATTAAGTCAATTAAGCATATCCATTTGTTAAAGAGTAGCTTGTTAAATTAAATGAATTTATAGGTTAAGAATGAGAGGCCTTCCTGAGATCCAACTGATCTTTTTCTCGTCTCCACTTTGTCCGGAGAAACTCTTTTTGGGGGAGGGAGGGACAGCCTCCACCTAATCTTGATATAGATAACTCTGTAAGAACCAATTTCCAGCAGTGCCTCCAGTGATAGCACGAGTTATTGAATTAGGCCTTACTCTTTCAGCTCATCCATTGGGATGTGGATGAAGAAAAGGTGATACTATTCCAAAATCCCTTTGGGCTTGTTTTCTCCCTTGAGAAAGCAAAATTAGTTTTGTTTTTCAAAAGAGTTAAGAGCTGCTCTATCCCCAAAAGAAGAAAGGCCGCTGAAGATTTAAAAGAATAAAAGCACGCTTGAAAAAACTGCATTCAATGAATAAGTGAATAGATAGATAAAAATAAATGACTGATGGATACATAGATAGACAGATGGATAGATAGACAGAAGTTTCTTTTCCATCTGTTTCTGGTTGGTTATCTCAAGAATTGAAAGTAAAAGAGAAAACATCAGAAAAATTTCCTGCTAAAAAAAAGGCATGGAACTTTAAATCTTTCTATAAAAATTTTTTAAAGACCACAGAAATAATCAAAAATTTCCTGCTAAAAAAAAAAAGGCATGGAACTTTAAATCTTTCTATAAAAATTTTTTAAAGACCACAGAAATAA
>NW_007734319.1:2948-3512 GCF_000696425.1 Galeopterus variegatus | reverse complement strand
CTTCAGTGGGGTGGTACACAGACGAGGAACTGGGGAATTGACCAATGGCCCACCCCTTTTGCGGTTAAGCCCTTCCTGGAACTGGGTGAACTTTGGGCTCTTTGGAAAGTCCCTTCTCCCTGGCAACGGAAAGTCCTAATCATCTGGTATTGGAAAGTCCCAAGCACCTGGTAACGGAAAGTCCCAAGTACCTGGTATTGTTTACCAAAAAGGTTGGGGGTTATCTCTACCTCTACACTATATATCCTACTTATTATTTTACTACATTTATATGCACCCATGAAAATATAATATTCTTCTGTTAATGCTTCATACATGTATTTTAAAAATATTATTTTCTGTAATTTTTTCATATTGATCTCTCTGTCAAACACAAACACACACACACAAATTCCATATGAAAACTATCTCTTTCCCAATTTCTCCTTGTTTGGCAATTAGAACCTCTCTTACACAGGCATTTGTCTGATAAAATGATATACATTTATGGATCTCTAATTTTCATAGATTGTGAAAACTTAGGTACAAGTTAACATTCCTGGTCCTCATTTTTATTTATTGTAC
>NW_007734319.1:0-420 GCF_000696425.1 Galeopterus variegatus | reverse complement strand
TTCCAAATTTTATTTTATTTTGTCAATATACAATGTGGTTGATTATTGTGGCCAATTACCGGAGCTTCCCTCCCACCTCCCTCTCCCCACTCCCTCCCTACACTGTCCTTTCTGTTTGCTTGTGATATCAACTTCAAGTAATTATAATTGTTATGACTTCTTCCCTCCACCACCACCCGGGATTTTTGTGTATTTATTTATTTATTTTTAGCTCCCACCAATAAGTGAGAACATGTGATATTTCTCTTTCTGTGCCTGACTTGTTTCACTTAATATAATTCTCTCTAGGTCCATCCATGTTGTTCCAAATGGCAGTATTTCATTCTTTTTTATAGGAGAGTAGTATTCCATTGTGTAGGTATACCACATTTTCCATATCCACTCATCTTATGATGGACATTTGGGCTGGTTCCAACTCTT
>NW_007734318.1:91485-98075 GCF_000696425.1 Galeopterus variegatus | reverse complement strand
TGATGAGGACAGTGAAAGCTGGGGGGCGAGGGGAGCGGGGTGCGGGGAAGAGGTTTTACTATAAGGGAAAAATGCCGTACTCCAATATTCCTCATTAGCATTATGTGAGCTAACAAAATCCAGCAATATAGAAAAGGATAATACCCCAAGTGGGGTTCATCACAGCATTGCCAGATTAGTTTAACATTCCAATGTCGATGTTATCTGACCATATGATGATGTAGATTGACACAAAAAAAGCGTTTAAAAAATTAAACATCCTTGCATGATAATAAATCTCAGCAAACTAAAAGTAGATGGGAACTCCCTCAACCTCACAAAAGGTGCTTATGAAAAGAGTGTCCTTCAAATTACATGTAGAAATACAGAATATTTCTCACTTGTATTTACATACAAATGGGAAAGGAGTAACTGTCTTATTCACTGATAACGTCTTAGTTTTTATAGAAAATCCTAGGGGCTATACAAAGCAACTATCAGATATAATAAGGCTGTTAACCTGGTGTGTTCTTGCTTGATTCCTCTATGAGGTGAAAAGGAATTACTTCCAGTAAAATCAGATAAAGTCTGATTTGTATGATTAGGTGCAAGAACTGCAGAAGACTGAAGGAGACTGTTTGGTGATATATGATTACTGGAAAAGGAATAATGTGAAGAAAACTGCTGTGAAATACTGACAGAACAAGAAGTCATATTTGGAGAAGGTCCATTAAAATTTCCTTCTTGATGACTGCTACACTTAAGGAAATGTGCTGAAGGATTTGACGTCTGAGAAAACTGCTGCATCGAAAGAGACTGTTGTGAAGTAGATGCGTTAGTAATTTGTGGTGGTTGGTTAACACTGACTCTGTGTGGACCAGAAACATTAATATCCATAAAATTTTTAGACTGGCTAAGAGAATTTTGCCCTGGGTTGAGATTATTTCTGTTCTGTTGTGAGCGTAGTGAAGAGCACTGTGTTTGCTGTTCATTGGCCTGAAATAAGGCAAAGTCATGGTGTGCCACAAAGCTTTTATTTTGATGAATAGAATGTGAATGTCCTTGCTGATGAAAAGGAGATCCATTTTGATTTGAAATGCTAGTAGCTGTCTGATGGCCCCACATTGGACTGCCATCTGCTACATCTGGAAACAAACCATTTGGTTGGTTTTGGGGGTGGATCGGAGAACAATTAAATTGAGAGTGTGGAGATAAGACATGTTCAGGTGGGCTACCAAAGGACTGATTAACCTGGTGAAATTTCATTGAATCGAATTGATTTAACTGTTCAAAATCAGTCATCTTCTGATGTGTTGGAGTACCCTGAACATGGTTCAGTGAATCTATGTGCAAAGGTTCAAATTCTGCACCCAAGTTCAATTCATCGACTAGTGAAACAGGTCCTGGTTGTACAAATGCATCATCTGACAAACCTTCTAAGGTCTCACCAAAAAGATTGGCATCATCAAAAAAGTCCATCATTGGATCTGTCATCTTGAAAATTCTGTTAACAGTCTGGGCTGTTCACTCCAAATGGAGTATATTTAGCTTCTCTGTAGTGGATGTTATTGGATCATTTCCAAAGGTCATCAACCAATCCAAAACAGGCCAATATTCATTATTGCTCTAGATAATGACATCATGAAGTGTCAGAATCCTAGGAAAATAAGAAAACGATTTTAATTTAATAATGAGGATTCATTAAACTTCGTAAACAAAGTTTATATATGATTTAAAAACATAAAATCTCAATCTACAGTATTTTTTATAGAATAATTCATTGCAAATAGTTCATTAATATTCCCTACAAGGAAAAAAAAGCTCCTGCCGGGGACATGATTATATTCATTTAGAAGTAATAACACACATTACTTCATTTTAAGTTCAAACATTTTGATGAAAGAATGTAAAGTAAACCTGGAAATAGGGGCCGGCCCGGTGGCGCACTGGGTAGTGCGCCGCTTGGGAAGCGCGGTGGCGCTCCCGCCCGAGGGTTCGGATCCCACATACGGACCGGCTCCCGCTCACTGGCTGAGCGAGGCACGGGAGCAACGCCGAGGTTTGCAATCCCGTTGCCGGTCCCTGGTCCGGTACGGGGGCAACACTGAGGGTTGCGATCCGTTGCCGGACACGGAAAAAGACAAAAGACAAAAAAAAAAAAAAAAGTTTATCATTTTGAGAAACCTCACTCTGAGGCATTTACTAAAGCAAAATAAAAAACACATGACCACACAAAGGTACTTTTACATAAACACTTATAGCATTTATTTTTATAACAATCCAAAACTGAAACAAATTTTGGTATATTCATCCAATGGGATGCTACTCAGAAACAAAAAGGAACAAACCTATGAAACACACAATGATATAAATTTAATTATTTGTAACCCTGTAATTTATGCTATTCCATAAATATGTAACTCCAGGTAATATAAACCTAATCTACAATGATAGAACCAAAGCAGTGATTGCCTGGGGTGAGGAGCATGGTAAGATCAAATACAAAGTGGTAGAAAGGAACATTTATTGTTGCTGGGTATGTTCTATATCTTGACTGGGTTGGTAATTACTGACTGTATACGTATACTTAATGTCACTCAATTGTAGACTCATGTGGTTTGCATTGTAGGTATAAATCAGAAATTTGATTTAAAAAAATAAAATAAATGCAAATCTGGACCATTACCATAATTCTGGAGTAAACTAAATGGCCTTTGATAAATTACTTAATTTCTATGGAATAATCATAAGTTATAAAAGGAGAAATTAGGTTAGTCATTGATAAGGATACTGGCGCCAATTTAAATATTGTCTTGGGTAGCAAAAATAATTTTAAATTAATACATAATGCAAAGTCGATTTTGTAATAAAGATCTTGTTCTATTAAAAAAAATCAGTATCAGAAAAAGAAAGATGATTTTCTGAGCTATATGCTTAGAAATAAAAAAAAATAATAATAAAAATCTTAAAAATTAAGGTAGCATATGCACAGATATAAATTTCCAAGTCTTTGGGTTAAAGATTGAGGCTCCAAGTTGGAAATCTGTATGTGATGGACACTGTGAATTTGTATTGCTGGAAGAAGAAAAAGAAAAAGACAGGCTTTGCTGAATCAAGAGCATGCTTATTTGATGGATACAATAATTAAACCAGCCTCATGAAAATTCCAGTGGACACGTAATCTAGAATATTATTTTTACTTAAGAATAATGTTTTTGTCGTTATAGAGTCTAAACATAGACATAATTATAATTATGCAGTAGTAATTAATGTTTTGTCACATTACTATATATTCACATTTCATATTTCTCCGATCAATTTTCATAACAGTAAGCTATTTTCCAGTCAAAACGTTTACTTCAAAAATCAAGAGGAAAATTTTTGATAACTTCACTAGTAATACATTTACTTTTATAGTTAATGCATAATTTTTACCTTTCTATTGTCCCTTACAATTACATAAATATAGGAAATAACGTAATTTAATGAATCTTCAGTTTCACTCTTTCAGTGCTGTGATTATTAATACACCAGACTGGAAAGAACATATTTGCTAGTTTACTGTCATCTACGTTGCAGACTGTCTCCAATGCACACTGCTTTTCTGAAGAAAATGGTTGCCGCATGTTCAGTAAACTTCCTTCTGGTAATCTTACACCTCCTTTGCTTAAAACTTTTATTTCTTCTTTCATTTGTCACTGTTAATCAAAATTTTTATACCACGGAAAAAATTGTGTACTACCTCTCTGTTTTTTTCTGTTTTATTTTTTGACATGGGTTATGAGGTCTCTCACTTAGACAATAACAAAAAAAAAAAGGTGTTAATTTTTTTTATACCTGCAGGTCATTTTTTATACTACATTCAGCAATGTCTGTTAAAAGTCTGTTCAATGTCTGTTGGGTACAAATAATAAATTCTTTTATAAAAATAATTGAACCATTACAGAAAGAACACAAATATAAATACATTATTAGTAAACCCTTTTTCATTTTCAGAGTTTACAATTATTTTGGAGATATGTTAGATTGGTGTATGTGTTTAATTTCACCCAATTTAGAAGCACAAGAAGTTTAAAATCCATAAAATACTTTGAAAATTAAAACTTTGCAAATTAGTTATGGTTTACAGTAGAACCTCATGCTGTAAAAAATGAAACTATTTTTAATCACTTGATTTGTATTAATGATGTAGAGCTACCTTAATTCCCGTTTGGCTGTGTATCTCTTCAGCACATCATTGGAAACACTGAGCACTTTGCTCCTTCATCACTTTGGCAGTTTCATCAGCTGCCTGTAACATATATTTCCAGTTAGGCAATCACTAGGGATTGATGTGCAAAATAACAAGGACATCGTGCAACAGTAAACCTGTTCTCTAGAGTACCACTGATGCCTTTTTTTTTCTGTAACCAGGTAATTATGAATACCACTGTCATGACTGGATAAGCCAGGCAAATACTGTTTCAAGTCTTGCACTGAACAGTTTATTCAACTTCTATGTTGCCAGATTCTATTCACCGCCAATATTTTGTGTTTTGACCAAAGGCCTGTATCAAACCAAACTAGTATATTTAGATTATAAGCATCTTCAAGTCACTTTATTTGGCTTACGGATGTCTAGGTGTCTGCATTTTCCTTCTGGCAGAGGCAGCTTAGTATTGAGAAAAGGTCTGTGTCCCCTTCCATGGAGTAAAGTTTTACCTCAAAGTATTGAACCAACCAAGGACTACGTTTATTGCACCTTATTTTTAAGTAGGATGACTTGTTCTCCCTGTGAAAGGTAAGTATCAGAAACGTCAATCTATTTTTAGATGTTAAATTATGGATACAATTTCTTTATTCCTTTATTTGGCGGCTGGATGTTGGTAAAAACTTTGGGGACCACATGCTGAAGATATCAGAAATTCTGAATTTCTCCATTCCCAAATAACTATGCGAATGATGTCCCATGTCTGCCACTTCTGCCACTGACAGAAGTGCCTACTTTTGATTTCAGTTAAGGGAGAAATAAATTTTGCTGTATTGTCATAAAAACGTTGGAGATTATCAACATCTTTGATTTAACTTAACTAATCCAATAGTACAAATGTGTATTCCTAATATATAACCATTATTGTTATTATTCAGTAGACACCTTGGAGTTTCTTAGTCATATTATTGGTGATCTAAGTACCTAAACTTTGCTAATTCTTGTCTATATTAAGTAATCTAAGTAGAGAACATCCTGCTGATCCAGATTCCATTAATACAAAGATTTAATCCTTTGGCAAGTTTTGGCTCATATTTAATTTTTGAAAAATAAAAAAACTAAATTTTTAAGAGAAGGTGTTTTTAGGCAAAGAAACATTGTAAAATAGCATAAGTATATATTAACAAACTATTTTAATAAACAACAGGAAAACAAACTATTTGGGGAAATTTAGCAGTATATAGACAGGCCAAATCCCCATATTAGCTGTTTTCAAATTTTAGCTCTTCTGTTATTATATTAGCTATATGACAAAAGTTTAGTCACTTATTTCCATCTTTGGTTGTTTGAGAAATAAATATATTAGTTACACCATCCTATGAAATACACTTGTGAAAATCAATAGGGGTAATTTATTTAAAGTGTGTAGCAAAGTGCCTGGTACACATTAGTAGTCCATAAATATTATTGTTATATTTTATTATTGAAAATAAAAAATTATGTACAGATAATGTAATTTTAAAATAACTTATGTATCTACTTAAAGTGGTTCACTTCTCCTTGCTAATATTTTATAAGCAGTTAAGCATATTTTAAGTATTTGGAAGTAGCAGCAAAACTTTATCTATTTAAATTTGCCCAAGTCATTTCTCCTGAAAGAGTTTTCTTATTTACCTTTCCTAAAATTCAACATGCATGTGAATTTACGTTCATCTGTATAATACATTCCCAAACATACATACATATTTAAAATTTGGGGTTTTAATACCATTTAAAATAATTTATTAGGAGGAAATAGCATATGACTGAGATTATACACTAATGTTGATGATATATTTGCGTTTATAATTATTGTTATGTGCCAAGAGATAGAGCGGGAAATAGTAACTATCACTTTAGGTAATTGATTAATCTTGAAAAGGTATATAAAGAAATGATATAAGAAGTAGAAATTCCTTTGGGAAATATGAGTATAGTCATGTGTAGTAAGTATTAGAGTGTTGTGGAAATGGACTTGCAAGAAGTTACCGACACTTGGAAGGTTGGAGAGCCAGGGATTTACTAGGCCGGTAGGTCCCGACAAGCTAATGCTTGGAAATCTGGACTCCGAGCTCAGGTCTCACAAAGTTTTTATAAGCAACACATTTACAAGGCTAACATAGCAGTAAGTTTCATTTTCAGAATTCATGTGGTCTAGGCAGATAAGCAAGCTAAGCTTGGTTACAGAAGCCAAAAATCTAAGTAGTGATTAGAGGCCAGACGAGCGTAACAAGCAAATATTGTTTCAAATACAAAATATTATTTCAAGGACGTAACAGGCTTATGAGAAAATTATTTTGGCATTTTTTCCAACATTTCCCCCCTTTGATGCTCTCTCTAAACTTTTGAGTGAGCATCACCTTTAAAGTCCCCCCCCCCCCCC